>NC_090439.1:188188556-188364270 GCF_031143425.1 Pleurodeles waltl | reverse complement strand
AAAGGGTTGGCAGTAATTTCTTGGCTCCTTGACCATGCCTGTGTCACTACAATTTGAAGCCCGGAAAACATTCCCTAGCCTCCCGCCTGCTGGCCATTTGCCGACACAAGACTCCTGCTAGAGACTGTGAGGAACCGGGAGAAAATGTCGTTGATTCTCTCTCAGCAGTGGAGGGACACCCTAAGTCTTCAGGGTATATAGTCATACATTACACAAACCAGATGGGGTCACCAACTGTAGGAGAAAAGATAAGTTTTATTAGATGGTTTACTGGCCCGAGCCAGTACAGAGTCCCAGGACAGTCATAGAGACTTTCCTACGGAGGCTGCCCCTTCACTCTGGGGCACCCAACCTTATATACACACAAAACTGCTTAGTCAGAGGACAACTCCACCCCTAGTGTATTCAAGGTCCTCTGCTGCCTTCAGAATATTTCAGGGATACACGTGTGGTGGGAGAAAGTACAGATGCAGCTGGCAGGAGGTGGCAACCGGGAGAATGGCAGCAGAACAGCAGGCAGACCTCCTTTTTCAAGGTATGTGGTGTGGGCTCATTCCGTAGACATGTACGGACAGAACAGATTAACACTGCTATGCTCTCATGTTACATGCTAGAGCTCAGGTAGGGATTTTTAGACTCATGGTTATGTCAGGATATTGGGACTGTTTACATGTTTTAATCTAATGGTCACAATCATAACTGTGTTATGTTTCATCTTCCTAATAAATCCAGTTCCGTCCTTTTATCACAGAATGCAGATGCTTCAACAAATGCATTATAACTTATTTTGCATTTCTTTGTCTGCCTTTGCATGTGTGAGATTTATGCAAAGGAGCGAAAGGGGTAAGATCTGTTCCACCACAACTTCCCTTAGATGTCGGAGTGTCATGTTTGTAGGCTGCAACAAATCACCTTTACTTTCAAGGTTTAGGTGAGGTGCTATTAGCTCTGCTGAGAAGGTCAGGCTGACAGATTCCAGTCAGTATGGGACTGACTCAGTCACCCACACACGGTGCTGCTGCCACCCTAAACCAAGCAGTCTTACCCCCATGGTAAGAGTCCTACAACATGGCGCCATCAATATTGGCCAGGCACAAATTTAACAGATCTCCCAGCTATCTCTGTCTCTCACATGCTAAAGGCACCATAATTACCTTATACTGAGATGTCCATGGTATGAGGGAAATATCGTCCTCAGCTAAATAGGTTGTAATTATCTTAAGCTGTAGGTTGTTCAAGCTTGAACCTTAAAAGGATTTCACTAAATTGATGTTTCTATCTTTGAACTTACCATTCTAAAATATGGCAGACCCTCAACGTATAGCAATTCCAGTAAGCATGAACAACCTTTAACACAACACGTGTTAGCTCATGTACCCACTGGTGAAGGTGGAGATGTTACATTCGTGATAGAGGCAAAGGATGCATACAAAACAGACATTTTCTATTCCTGGGTCACTTTTCCAGCAGGGGATGGAAACACACACTTTTCCCACAATTATACAACAGCAAATGCACCTTCACAAAACTGAGCTTTTGCTTACTTAGGAATACTACTTTCTTATCAAGAACACCAATATTTATTTGAAGGCACCCTACCACACGTTGTACACACTGTCAGACTAGATCCCTTAAGTAATGAAGGACATACATGTTCAGAACTAGCCACATATACACCACACCCCAATGTAGGAAACATGCCAGTAGCAGAGTTATACCTCTTATATAATAATTTAGTAGATATATATAGACGATTAATATGATTCATAATGCAGACTTTAAACACTGCATTAGCGAGAACTGCTCTAGCAGCTCCACATTTGACTACAAAATGGATAAATCCTGTGACTGTCCATTCAGTAATGGGTAAGGTACCCACCAAACTTGAGGAAATTCCTTTTTAGCTATCACAAAAAATAAACACACTGGAAGCAGTGTTTCCTCTGATGGGACCCCAAGATAAACATAGAATTCTCACAGTGAGGATGCCCTTTGGGATGGTTCCACCAGTAGATGACTGTACCACTTGGGGTGCAGTATTTGCTGCAGTTTACAGTACCGCGGATGGCACACTAACATTTGCAAATCTCCTGGAGTGTTAAAACAAATTCAAGACACGCTGAACTTTGCCTGGGGCACCACTCATCCCAGACTGCTCTTGGCCCCTGGAAGCGGCCCATCTTACTTGCCCAGCTACTCAAACTTGCACCAACGACGAGTGCTATAAAGCGCTACCAAGAGCACTGCTGCGCGGGACGCACCGGGGGCCAAACCTGGGCCAAGGGCAGTCCCGTCCATTCCCGTCAGAGCCTGAAGGAGGCTTGGCTTGGCAACCCACTAACATTTTTGCTTTGTTTTGCATCATAAAATTGACCTCATAGGCTGCAGCTGTAGCTGTTATATTTTGGCCTATCAATTTATTACTCTTAGCATGAGAGAACAGGGTTGATTGCAGAGGCCTCCTAACTTTTTGCCCCCATTTTCCACTTTTTGCTGGTGTTTTCCTGACTCTGATGGTGCTCTGGGTACTGCTAACCAGTTCCAGGGCCTGTGCTCTGTGTAAACTCAGTATGCAAATTAGGCTAATTAAAATTGGCTAAGTCAACCTACTATAAGTCCCTAGTATATGGTAGGGCTATGTAGGTTTAGGGACCCCAGCATAGTTAGTGCACCCATAGGTGCACTGCTGAGGTGCCCAGTGTCATTGTAAAGGCTGGCCTGCCTTGCTGGCTGCTTTTAAATTAAAGTTACATGCAAATTTGACTTTGGAATTAAAAGTATTTCCAAAGTCTTAAACTACCTTATTTTTTACATATAAGTCACCCCTAAGGTGTGCCCTATGTGCCCCTGGGGTTGAGTGCCATGTAACTAGAAGCAGGGACCTTATAAAAATAGTTCTATAAGCCCTGGTGAGGTAAAACAGCCAAATTCATTTTCCTCATTGTAGTGAATGGCCTCCATAGGCTAGAATGGGGAGACTTAATTTTAATTTTAAAAGTCCCCTTAAGTAACAGATACCAGACGTTTGGTATCAAATTAATTGTTATAAATACATCCCACAACTTCCAGTTGTAGGATTTAATATAACTTGTTCAGATAAAGAGTTTTAAACTTTACATGAAAAGTTGCCAACTTCAGCCCGCAGTGTTTGTGCTGCTGTGCTCTGATTGTCCAGCCTCTGGCAGCCTAGCCAGGCTGCCTTGATGAGGTGTGAAGTGGCCTAGCTCCACACAAAGAGATGTGCCTGGGGGAGGAGATCTCCCCTCAGCAGATGGTGAAGCAGGAAGGAGGAGGGCTGCCAAACCGGTCTTCAAAGGCAGGGAAGGACATTTGGAGCAACCCAGCAACACCCTCACATCCTGCAAACCCAGACAATTAGGTGCACCCTTGATTCGATTAGGAGCGGGCAGGAGAGGGGTGTGTTTAGGATTTTTAGCCACACCTCTCGGTGGGCACAGCCAGATGTAACCTCCAAAAATCACCTTCAGTCATGATGGATTTTTGAGGAATGTTGCTCCCTGGGATTGATTTTTGCCACACTTCCCAGGAAGTTGTCATTACAAGGGGATGGACCCTGCAACTGATTGGAGAACCAGGACTGCCCTGTTTTTCACCCAGGAGCAGGGATAAAACTGTCAGACCTGCACCCACACCTCAGATCCCTATCAGATTCCAACAAGTAAGAACTACAGGAGAAGGACTGCCCTGCTGGACCCCTGACCTGCACCTGGACACTGCACTCTGGAGGACTGCACCAGCTGCACACTTGGGCTTCACCACTAAAAGGACTTTACCTGTCTTCTACTGCTTCAAGAATGGACTCCGTTTGCTACAGGTACAAAGGAGCTGCCCAGAGTCCCTGCATCAAGTCCTGCAAGCAGAGCCCAAGCTGACCAGCGTCCAGTGGGCCATTTGAGGATTCTGACTAGGTGCATTCTGGGAATTGTAGTCCCCAACTCCCAAGAAGCAACTCAGATCTTCTGAAACCTTGGATCAAGTGGTGGATACTTCAAGGACCCAAAAAGGACCTCTGGAAGAAGATCCAGAAGTTTGAAGACATTTGGAGCAACTCCATAAGTTGAAGAGGTGCATTGTGGGAGTTGTAGTCCCAGCCCCCAAGAGGCAAACCAGATCCTCTGAACCCTTGGCTGGTGATGTGGACCACTTTCATGAATCAAGAAACACTTCTGAAAGTAAGTGTGACAGTGTTACCTTGTGGGTGGCCTGAACTCTGGACTTTGTTCCTTTCCCGTGTGACTTTTTTATTGTTTACCCCTTTGAGCCCTAGTTGCTTCTATGTGCTAGAAAGCATTAATTCATAAAAAAATTCCTATCTCCGGTTCCCCTTATCCGATTCTATTCGTTTTGGTATCATTTTAAAGCTAAAAATATTTCCTATTTTTATAAATTGATTCTGGATTTTAAAACTGTTTCCTGTGTTTTATTAAATTACTGTTTTGTGCTATTTGAATGCTTTACGCTTTGTCTCCTAAGTTAAGCCTTGTCGCTCGTTGCCAAGCTACCAAGGGTTGAGCTAGGTTTAATTTACTGAGACCTAACTGGACCTAAGAGGAGGTTAGTGGCCTATTGCTAAGTGTAGGTACTTACCTGCCCTTACCAATAATCCATTTTCCAACACTTAGCAAATTATATCGCATATGGGTAAAAGAAAAGTGGCAGAGGGCGGTGCTGGGACAGTGCAGAAGAAAAAACGTAAGCATGCAGCAGATTATTGTGTGATGACAAGGATTGATAATTTTCTAGTTGAATGTGAATAAATACTGTCCTCCCCCTGACAATGCCCCCGAAAATTCTCAGGGTGTGTGTTCTTCCTTAAATTTGGGGGTTAAATGCAAGAAAATTCCTGACATGTTTAAAGTATGAGACCAGCAGGGGTGTGCACATGAAGTGAAAGGGGGGGGCGGGCCATGCCACTTACACTACACCAACGTGGGCGAACAAATTGTCACTTGATGACAGTAATGTTGCCACAGTGTGAAATATTATTGTAATATGTTGCATCTTACACAACATTGCAATTAGAGGGAAAATTGATATTTTGGAAGAAACATACACCACTGACAATCTATCCACAATGTCAAATAGGAATGGTGGTCCTAATGCAGAAACAGATTCACATGAGGGACATATTAGAAGAAATGGAATAGTTGCAAAATTTTGTACATGGAGCATGACCAAATCCCTGATTTTGGTTTAACCAATGAAGCATACACACAAGCTAAATTACATATTGTGCAAGTTGATTTTACATAATGTCTCAGACAATAACAGAAACATCAATGTTCAAATTCACGGTGTGTTTGTGTATAATACATAAATTGTAGCTCACAAAATGTATCAAATGAACTCACAAGTCTGTTACCTACATGTGCGCAAAATCATCAAAGGAATATGAATTTTGATTTATCTTTGTGTTATGCTTTCAATCAGCCAAGAATGTCAAATGATCTACTGTCCTCCAAATACGTTTGTACTGTGAACAATTAAACAATAATTGTGTTCTAATAAAGCTGTTTAGTGTATGGATATATGGAACACATTTGCACACGTTTAAGTAATTTTTGAAGTGTGAAAGTATGCTTGCATATGTTAATGATATCACCATATGTCATGTACCATTTAAACACTACATTACAAGGTATCAATTTGCCATTAAACACACACCAAACAACAAAAAGACCATGGGACACACAGTTGAACAATGTACATACAATTATAGTCACACAACTACCACACCACATACAGAAAACGCAATTTCTCCGTTTCAGATATGTTTTTCTGTTCATAAATATGCCAATGGAAAACTTAAACTATATTTGTCAGAGTATTGCATATTTTCAAGCATGTTATGAAAGGAAGCTTACTTATTGTACAAAAGGGCCATAACGAAACCAAAAATGTATATGTTACACCATTGCACTGGGTCATATTCCTCCTGATTTGTCCCAGCTGGAGAGATATCAGGATATATTTACAGAATTATCGCACAGCAGGCAAAGACTCTGTGCTGCACTGCATGCGAAGGAGAGAGCAGGAGAGGCCATATTTACAGAGATTTGGCACACTCCCACCCTCTCTGTATCGCTGGAGTACAATCAGGCAGCCATGTGCCACACACACACCTTTACACCATAGTGCAAGGTGTCTGCACAAGGCTAGCATGGGTGTGATACTGGAAGGATACCCTTCCCGGGCAACATACTAGGCACTGACTAACTTTGAAACTTTTCTAAGTTTGTATGTGTGCTGTACAGTGAGGTACATATGGAAGGTGGGGAAATAAAAAAGAAACCTAAGCATTTCTCCTTGATAGCATCTATTTGAAATTGTAATTTTTTTAATGCCAAACCCTGTCTACCTTTTTTTAAGATAAGGTTTGTGTCAAAAACCATGGATGGTTGCATGGGAATGTCCTTGCACCACTCATGGAATGCCCCCTTAGAGCTAAGTAATGCAAAGCAGCCCTAAAGTGCTTTGCGTGTCATCCAAGTTATTTTCCAGTACAATACAAGTTTAGTGATGCAAAGTAAATTGCTCAAAAAAGTAATTTGTCTCACATTTGTGATGCAAACATGTCATCAAATCTTAGTAAATACCCCACCTTATATGTAATGCTTTGTAGTAGATTTGGTTGTATGGAAAAGTAACCAAATGTTCTAAAGAGTTTGTGTAAATGTATTTTGTTATTCACTGCAAAAATGATGGTGTCTTGCTACATGATTTTAGATATTGAAGCTAAGTGGCAAGCTACCAGACGGTGAACCACAGGTCAATTTGCAAACATTTATGGTTTACCCTACCAGTAATTGTGAGAAATAATTCAGTCATTGTCATTTAAACCTGATGAGCTACCCCCTGAATGAGCATTGTAGTGCAAAGAGAGCCTGAGGTATTTGATCTGGGTACTGGAGTTCCTTGGTGGACATGTTCTTGCATCTAAGACTACAAGATCATCTACCATACCCTTGTCCCTGAGTGTAAGCTTGATCGCATCATAAGGTGTAGCAGTATCTGATCTCCTAACTGCCCTAGTTATGTCCTCATGGATCACAGATCAAGAACCTCTCACATAGCGTATCCAATGAATTGCTTTGTTTTTAGTGGCTTCTCCGCTCTCTCTAAATGCAGCAGGGTAGCTTGGGTACATTGACTATCAAAACAGTATTTGTAAATGTGGGCCTTTCAAAAACAGAATCTCCCACACAATTAGAGATACCTTTATCTACAAGCCCAAAGGGTTGGCAGTAATTTCTTGGCTCCTTGACCATGCCTGTGTCACTACAATTTGAAGCCCGGAAAACATTCCCTAGCCTCCCGCCTGCTGGCCATTTGCCGACACAAGACTCCTGCTAGAGACTGTGAGGAACCGGGAGAAAATGTCGTTGATTCTCTCTTAGCAGTGGAGGGATACCCTAAGTCTTCAGGGTATATAGTCATACATTACACAAACCAGATGGAGTCACCAACTGTAGGAGAAAAGATAAGTTTTATTAGATGGTTTACTGGCCCGAGCCAGTACAGAGTCCCAGGACAGTCATAGAGACTTTCCTACGGAGGCTGCCCCTTCACTCTGGGGCACCCAACCTTATATACACACAAAACTGCTTAGTCAGAGGACAACTCCACCCCTAGTGTATTCAAGGTCCTCTGCTGCCTTCAGAATATTTCAGGGATACACGTGTGGTGGGAGAAAGTACAGATGCAGCTGGCAGGAGGTGGCAACCGGGAGGAATGGCAGCAGAACAGCAGGCAGACCTCCTTTTTCAAGGTATGTGGTCTGGGCTCATTCCGTAGACATGTACGGACAGAACAGATTAACACTGCTATGCTCTCATGTTACATGCTAGAACTCAGGTAGGGATTTTTAGACTCATGGTTATGTCAGGATATTGGGACTGTTTACATGTTTTAATCTAATGGTCACAATCATAACTGTGTTATGTTTCATCTTCCTAATAAATCCAGTTCCTTCCTTTTATCACAGAATGCAGATGCTTCAACAAATGCATTATAACTTATTTTGCATTTCTTTGTCTGCCTTTGCATGTGTGAGATTTATGCAAAGGAGCGAAAGGGGTAAGATCTGTTCCACCACAACTTCCCTTAGATGTCGGAGTGTCATGTTTGTAGGCTGCAACAAATCACCTTTACTTTCAAGGTTTAGGTGAGGTGCTATTAGCTCTGCTGAGAAGGTCAGGCTGACAGATTCCAGTCAGTATGGGACTGACTCAGTCACCCACACACGGTGCTGCTGCCACCCTAAACCAAGCAGTCTTACCCCCATGGTAAGAGTCCTACAACATGGCACCATCAATATTGGCCAGGCACAAATTTAACAGATCTCCCAGCTATCTCTGTCTCTCACATGCTAAAGGCACCATAATTACCTTATACTGAGACGTCCATGGTATGAGGGAAATATCGTCCTCAGCTAAATAGGTTGTAATTATCTTAAGCTGTAGGTTGTTCAAGCTTGAACCTTAAAAGGATTTCACTAAATTGATGTTTCTATCTTTGAACTTACCATTCTAAAATATGGCAGACCCTCAACGTATAGCAATTCCAGTAAGCATGAACAACCTTTAACACAACACGTGTTAGCTCATGTACCCACTGGTGAAGGTGGAGATGTTACATTCGTGATAGAGGCAAAGGATGCATACAAAACAGACATTTTCTATTCCTGGGTCACTTTTCCAGCAGGGGATGGAAACACACACTTTTCCCACAATTATACAACAGCAAATGCACCTTCACAAAACTGAGCTTTTGCTTACTTAGGAATACTACGTTCTTATCAAGAACACCAATATTTATTTGAAGGCACCCTACCACACGTTGTACACACTGTCAGACTAGATCCCTTAAGTAATGAAGGACATACATGTTCAGAACTAGCCACATATACACCACACCCCAATGTAGGAAACATGCCAGTAGCAGAGTTATACCTCTTATATAATAATTTAGTAGATATATATAGACGATTAATATGATTCATAATGCAGACTTTAAACACTGCATTAGCGAGAACTGCTCTAGCAGCTCCACATTTGACTACAAAATGGATAAATCCTGTGACTGTCCATTCAGTAATGGGTAAGGTACCCACCAAAAGTGAGGAAATTCCTTTTTAGCTATCACAAAAAATAAACACACTGGAAGCAGTGTTTCCTCTGATGGGACCCCAAGATAAACATAGAATTCTCACAGTGAGCATGCCCTTTGGGATGGTTCCACCAGTTCATGACTGTACCACTTGGGGTGCAGTATTTGCTGCAGTTTACAGTACCGCGGATGGCACACTAACATTTGCAAATCTTCCTGGAGTGTTAAAACAAATTCAAGACACGCTGAACTTTGCCTGGGGCACCACTCATCCCAGACTGCTCTTGTCCCCTGGAAGCGGCCATCTTACTTGCCCAGCTACTCAAACTTGCACCAACGACGAGTGCTATAAAGCGCTACCAAGAGCACTGCTGCGCGGGACGCACCAGGGCCAAACCTGGGCCAAGGGCAGTCCCGTCCATTCCCGTCAGAGCCTGAAGGAGGCTTGGCTTGGCAACCCCACTAACATTTTTGCTTTGTTTTGCATCATAAAATTGACCTCATAGGCTGCAGCTGTAGCTGTTGTATTTTGGCCTATCAATTTATTACTCTTAGCATGAGAGAACAGGGTTGATTGCAGAGGCCTCCTAACTTTTTGCCCCCATTTTCCACTTTTTGCTGGTGTTTTCCTGACTCTGATGGTGCTCTGGGTACTGCTAACCAGTTCCAGGGCCTGTGCTCTGTGTAAACTCAGTATGCAAATTAGGCTAATTAAAATTGGCTAAGTCAACCTACCTATAAGTCCCTAGTATATGGTAGGGCTATGTAGGTTTAGGGACCCCAGCATAGTTAGTGCACCAATAGGTGCACCCATAGGTGCACTGCTGAGGTGCCCAGTGTCATTGTAAAGGCTGGCCTGCCTTGCTGGCTGCTTTTAAATTAAAGTTACATGCAAATTTGACTTTGGAATTAAAAGTATTTCCAAAGTCTTAAACTACCTTATTTTTTACATATAAGTCACCCCTAAGGTGTGCCCTATGTGCCCCTGGGGTTGGGTGCCATGTAACTAGAAGCAGGGACCTTATAAAAATAGTTCTATAAGCCCTGGTGAGGTAAAACAGCCAAATTCATTTTCCTCATTGTAGTGAATGGCCTCCATAGGCTAGAATGGGGAGACTTAATTTTAATTTTAAAAGTCCCCTTAAGTAACAGATACCAGACGTTTGGTATCAAATTAATTGTTATAATACATCCCACAACTTCCAGTTGTAGGATTTAATATAACTTGTTCAGATAAAGAGTTTTAAACTTTACATGAAAAGTTGCCAACTTCAGCCCTGCAGTGTTTGTGCTGCTGTGCTCTGATTGTCCAGCCTCTGGCAGCCTAGCCAGGCTGCCTTGATGAGGTGTGAAGTGGCCTAGCTCCACACAAAGAGATGTGCCTGGGGGAGGAGATCTCCCCTCAGCAGATGGTGAAGCAGGAAGGAGGAGGGCTGCCAAACTGGTCTTCAAAGGCAGGGAAGGACATTTGGAGCAACCCAGCAACACCCTCACATCCTGCAAACCCAGACAATTAGGTGCACCCTTGATTCGATTAGGAGCGGGCAGGAGAGGGGTGTGTTTAGGATTTTTAGCCACACCTCTCGGTGGGCACAGCCAGATGTAACCTCCAAAAATCACCTTCAGTCATGATGGATTTTTGAGGAATGTTGCTCCCTGGGATTGATTTTTGCCACACTTCCCAGGAAGTTGTCATTACAAGGGGATGGACCCTGCAACTGATTGGAGATCCAGGACTGCCCTGTTTTTCACCCAGGAGCAGGGATAAAACTGTCAGACCTGCACCCACACCTCAGATCCCTATCAGATTCCAACAAGTAAGAACTACAGGAGAAGGACTGCCCTGCTGGACCCCTGACCTGCACCTGGACACTGCACTCTGGAGGACTGCACCAGCTGCACACTTGGGCTTCACCACTAAAAGGACTTTACCTGTCTTCTACTGCTTCAAGAATGGACTCCCTGTTTGCTACAGGTACAAAGGAGCTGCCCAGAGTCCCCTGCATCAAGTCCTGCAAGCAGAGCCCAGCTGACCAGCGTCCAGTGGCCATTTGAGGATTCTGACTAGGTGCATTCTGGGAATTGTAGTCCCAACTCCCAAGAAGCAACTCAGATCTTCTGAAACCTTGGATCAAGTGGTGGATACTTCAAGGACCCAAAAAGGACCTCTGGAAGAAGATCCAGAAGTTTGAAGACATTTGGAGCAACTCCATAAGTTGAAGAGGTGCATTGTGGGAGTTGTAGTCCCAGCCCCCAAGAGGCAAACCAGAGCCTCTGAACCCTTGGCTGGTGATGTGGACCACTTTCATGAATCAAGAAACACTTCTGAAAGTAAGTGTGACAGTGTTACCTTGTGAGTGGCCTGAACTCTGGACTTTGTTCCTTTCCCGTGTGACTTTTTTATTGTTTACCCCTTTGAGCCCTAGTTGCTTCTATGCGCTAGAAAGCATTAATTCATAAAAAATTCCTATCTCCGGTTCCCCTTATCCGATTTTATTCGTTTTGGTATCATTTCAAAGCTAAACATATTTCCTATTTTTATAAATTCATTCTGGATTTTAAAACTGTTTCCTGTGTTTTATTAAATTACTGTTTTGTGCTATTTGAATGCTTTACGCTTTGTCTCCTAAGTTAAGCCTTGTCGCTCGTTGCCAAGCTACCAAAGGTTGAGCTAGGTTTAATTTACTGAGACCTAACTGGACCTAAGAGGAGGTTAGTGGCCTATTGCTAAGTGTAGGTACTTACCTGCCCTTACCAATAATCCATTTTCCAACACTTAGCTAATGATATCGCATATGGGTAAAAGAAAAGTGGCAGAGGGCGGTGCTGGGACAGTGCAGAAGAAAAAACGTAAGCATGCAGCAGATTATTGTGTGATGACAAGGATTGATAATTTTCTAGTTGAATGTGAATAAATACTGTCCTCCCCCTGACAATGCCCCCGAAAATTCTCAGGGTGTGTGTTCTTCCTTAAATTTGGGGGTTAAATGCAAGAAAATTCCTGACATGTTTAAAGTATGAGACCAGCAGGGGTGTGCACATGAAGTGAAAGGGGGGGCGGGCCATGCCACTTACACTACACCAACGTGGGCGAACAAATTGTCACTTGATGACAGTAATGTTGCCACAGTGTGAAATATTATTGTAATATGTTGCATCTTACACAACATTGCAATTAGAGGGAAAATTGATATTTTGGAAGAAACATACACCACTGACAATCTATCCACAATGTCAAATAGGAATGGTGGTCCTAATGCAGAAACAGATTCACATGAGGGACATATTAGAAGAAATTGAATAGTTGCAAAATTTTGTACATGGAGCATGACCAAATCCCCTGATTTTGGTTTAACCAATGAAGCATACACACAAGCTAAATTACATATTGTGCAAGTTGATTTTACATAATGTCTCAGACAATAACAGAAACATCAATGTTCAAATTCACGTGTGTTTGTGTATAATACATAAATTGTAGCTCACAAAATGTATCAAATGAACTCACAAGTCTGTTACCTACATGTGCGCAAAATCATCAAAGGAATATGAATTTTGATTTATCTTTGTGTTATGCTTTCAATCAGCCAAGAATGTCAAATGATCTACTGTCCTCCAAATACGTTTGTGCTGTGAACAATTAAACAATAATTGTGTTCTAATAAAGCTGTTTAGTGTATGGATATATGGAACACATTTTCACACGTTTAAGTAATTTTTGAAGTGTGAAAGTATGCTTGCATATGTTAATGATATCACCATATGTCATGTACCATTTAAACACTACATTACAAGGTATCAATTTGCCATTAAACACACACCAAACAACAAAAAGACCATGGGACACACAGTTGAACAATGTACATACAATTATAGTCACACAACTACCACACCACATACAGAAAACGCAATTTCTCCGTTTCAGATATGTTTTTCTGTTCATAAATATGCCATTGGAAAACTTAAAATATATTGTCAGAGTATTGCATATTTTCAAGCATGTTATGAAAGGAAGCTTACTTATTGAACAAAAGGGCCATAACAATACCAAAAATGTATATGTTACACCATTGCACTGGGTCATATTCCTCCTGATTTGTCCCAGCTGGAGAGATATCAGGATATATTTACAGAATTATCGCACAGCAGGCAAAGACTCTGTGCTGCACTGCATGCGAAGGAGAGAGCAGGAGAGGGACATATTTACAGAGATTTGGCACACTCCCACCCTCTCTGTATCGCTGGAGTACAATCAGGCAGCCATGTGCCACACACACACCTTTACACCATAGTGCAAGGGTGTCTGCACAAGGCTAGCATGGGTGTGATACTGGAAGGATACCCTTCCCGGGCAACATACTAGGCACTGACTAACTTTGAAACTTTACTAAGTTTGTATGTGTGCTGTACAGTGAGGTACATATGGAAGGTGGGGAAATAAAAAAGAAACCTAAGCATTTCTCCTTGATAGCATCTATTTGAAATTGTTATTTTTTTAATGCCAAACCCTGTCTACCTTTTTTTAAGATAAGGTTTGTGTCAAAAACCATGGATGGTTGCATGGGAATGTCCTTGCACCACTCATGGAATGCCCCCTTAGAACTAAGTAATGCAAAGCAGCCCTAAGCTGCTTTGCGTGTCATCCAAGTTATTTTCCAGTACAATACAAGTTTAGTGATGCAAAGTAAATTGCTCAAAAAAGTAATTTGTGTCACATTTGTGATGCAAACATGTCATCAAATCTTAGTAAATACCCCACCTTATATGTAATGCTTTGTAGTAGATTTGGTTGTATGGAAAAGTAACCAAATGTTCTAAAGAGTTTGTGTAAATGTATTTTGTTATTCACTGCAAAAATGATGGTGTCTTGCTACATGATTTTAGATATTGAAGCTAAGTGGCAAGCTACCAGACGGTGAACCACAGGTCAATTTGCAAACATTTATGGTTTACCCTACCAGTAATTGTGAGAAATAATTCAGTCATTGTCATTTAAACCTGATGAGCTACCCCCTGAATGAGCATTGTAGTGCAAAGAGAGCCTGAGGTATTTGATCTGGGTACTGGAGTTCCTTGGTGGACATGTTCTTGCATCTAAGACTACAAGATCATCTACCATACCCTTGTCCCTGAGTGTAAGCTTGATCGCATCATAAGGTGTAGCAGTATCTGATCTCCTAACTGCCCTAGTTATGTCCTCATGGATCACAGATCAAGAACCTCTCACATAGCGTATCCAATGAATTGCTTTGTTTTTAGTGGCTTCTCCGCTCTCTCTAAATGCAGCAGGGTAGCTTGGGTACATTGACTATCAAAACAGTATTTGTAAATGTGGGCCTTTCAAAAACAGAATCTCCCACACAATTAGAGATACCTTTATCTACAAGCCCAAAGGGTTGGCAGTAATTTCTTGGCTCCTTGACCATGCCTGTGTCACTACAATTTGAAGCCCGGAAAACATTCCCTAGCCTCCCGCCTGCTGGCCATTTGCCGACACAAGACTCCTGCTAGAGACTGTGAGGAACCGGGAGAAAATGTCGTTGATTCTATCTCAGCAGTGGAGGGACACCCTAAGTCTTCAGGGTATATAGTCATACATTACACAAACCAGATGGAGTCACCAACTGTAGGAGAAAAGATAAGTTTTATTAGATGGTTTACTGGCCCGAGCCAGTACAGAGTCCCAGGACAGTCATAGAGACTTTCCTACGGAGGCTGCCCCTTCACTCTAGGGCACCCAACCTTATATACACACAAAACTGCTTAGTCAGTGGACAACTCCACCCCTAGTGTATTCAAGGTCCTCTGCTGCCTTCAGAATATTTCAGGGATACACGTGTGGTGGGAGAAAGTACAGATGCAGCTGGCAGGAGGTGGCAACCGGGAGGAATGGCAGCAGAACAGCAGGCAGACCTCCTTTTTCAAGGTATGTGGTCTGTGCTCATTCCGTAGACATGTACAGACAGAACAGATTAACACTGCTATGCTCTCATGTTACATGCTAGAGCTCAGGTAGGGATTTTTAGACTCATGGTTATGTCAGGATATTGGGACTGTTTACATGTTTTAATCTAATGGTCACAATCATAACTGTGTTATGTTTCATCTTCCTAATAAATCCAGTTCCTTCCTTTTATCACAGAATGCAGATGCTTCAACAAATGCATTATAACTTATTTTGCATTTCTTTGTCTGCCTTTGCATGTGTGAGATTTATGCAAAGGAGCGAAAGGGGTAAGATCTGTTCCACCACAACTTCCCTTAGATGTCGGAGTGTCATGTTTGTAGGCCGCAACAAATCACCTTTACTTTCAAGGTTTAGGTGAGGTGCTATTAGCTCTGCTGAGAAGGTCAGGCTGACAGATTCCAGTCAGTATGGGACTGACTCAGTCACCCACACACGGTGCTGCTGCCACCCTAAACCAAGCAGTCTTACCCCAATGGTAAGAGTCCTACAACATGGCACCATCAATATTGGCCAGGCACAAATTTAACAGATCTCCCAGCTATCTCTGTCTCTCACATGCTAAAGGCACCATAATTACCTTATACTGAGACGTCCATGGTATGAGGGAAATATCGTCCTCAGCTAAATAGGTTGTAATTATCTTAAGCTGTAGGTTGTTCAAGCTTGAACCTTAAAAGGATTTCACTAAATTGATGTTTCTATCTTTGGACTTACCATTCTAAAATATGGCAGACCCTCAACGTATAGCAATTCCAGTAAGCATGAACAACCTTTAACACAACACGTGTTAGCTCATGTACCCACTGGTGAAGGTGGAGATGTTACATTCGTGATAGAGGCAAAGGATGCATACAAAACAGACATTTTCTATTCCTGGGTCACTTTTCCAGCAGGGGATGGAAACACACACTTTTCCCACAATTATACAACAGCAAATGCACCTTCACAAAACTGAGCTTTTGCTTACTTAGGAATACTACGTTCTTATCAAGAACACCAATATTTATTTGAAGGCACCCTACCACACGTTGTACACACTGTCAGACTAGATCCCTTAAGTAATGAAGGACATACATGTTCAGAACTAGCCACATATACACCACACCCCAATGTAGGAAACATGCCAGTAGCAGAGTTATACCTCTTATATAATAATTTAGTAGATATATATAGACGATTAATATGATTCATAATGCAGACTTTAAACACTGCATTAGCGAGAACTGCTCTAGCAGCTCCACATTTGACTACAAAATGGATAAATCCTGTGACTGTCCATTCAGTAATGGGTAAGGTACCCACCAAACGTGAGGAAATTCCTTTTTAGCTATCACAAAAAATAAACACACTGGAAGCAGTGTTTCCTCTGATGGGACCCCAAGATAAACATAGAATTCTCACAGTGAGCATGCCCTTTGGGATGGTTCCACCAGTAGATGACTGTACCACTTGGGGTGCAGTATTTGCTGCAGTTTACAGTACCGCGGATGGCACACTAACATTTGCAAATCTTCCTGGAGTGTTAAAACAAATTCAAGACACGATGAACTTTGCCTGGGGCACCACTCATCCCAGACTGCTCTTGGCCCCTGGAAGCGGCCATCTTACTTGCCCAGCTACTCAAACTTGCACCAACGACGAGTGCTATAAAGCGCTACCAAGAGCACTGCTGCGCGGGACGCACAAGGGCCAAACCTGGGCCAAGGGCAGTCCCGTCCATTCCGTCAGAGCCTGAAGGAGGCTTGGCTTGGCAACCCCACTAACATTTTTGCTTTGTTTTGCATCATAAAATTGACCTCATAGGCTGCAGCTGTAGCTGTTGTATTTTGGCCTATCAATTTATTACTCTTAGCATGAGAGAACAGGGTTGATTGCAGAGGCCTCCTAACTTTTTGCCCCCATTTTCCACTTTTTGCTGGTGTTTTCCTGACTCTGATGGTGCTCTGGGTACTGCTAACCAGTTCCAGGGCCTGTGCTCTGTGTAAACTCAGTATGCAAATTAGGCTAATTAAAATTGGCTAAGTCAACCTACCTATAAGTCCCTAGTATATGGTAGGGCTATGTAGGTTTAGGGACCCCAGCATAGTTAGTGCACCCATAGGTGCACCCATAGGTGCACTGCTGAGGTGCCCAGTGTCATTGTAAAGGCTGGCCTGCCTTGCTGGCTGCTTTTAAATTAAAGTTACATGCAAATTTGACTTTGGAATTAAAAGTATTTCCAAAGTCTTAAACTACCTTATTTTTTACATATAAGTCACCCCTAAGGTGTGCCCTATGTGCCCCTGGGGTTGGGTGCCATGTAACTAGAAGCAGGGACCTTATAAAAATAGTTCTATAAGCCCTGGTGAGGTAAAACAGCCAAATTCATTTTCCTCATTGTAGTGAATGGCCTCCATAGGCTAGAATGGGGAGACTTAATTTTAATTTTAAAAGTCCCCTTAAGTAACAGATACCAGACGTTTGGTATCAAATTAATTGTTATAATACATCCCACAACTTCCAGTTATTTAATATAACTTGTTCAGATAAAGAGTTTTAAACTTTACATGAAAAGTTGCCAACTTCAGCCCTGCAGTGTTTGTGCTGCTGTGCTCTGATTGTCCAGCCTCTGGCAGCCTAGCCAGGCTGCCTTGATGAGGTGTGAAGTGGCCTAGCTCCACACAAAGAGATGTGCCTGGGGGAGGAGATCTCCCCTCAGCAGATGGTGAAGCAGGAAGGAGGAGGGCTGCCAAACTGGTCTTCAAAGGCAGGGAAGGACATTTGGAGCAACCCAGCAACACCCTCACATCCTGCAAACCCAGACAATTAGGTGCACCCTTGATTCGATTAGGAGCGGGCAGGAGAGGGGTGTGTTTAGGATTTTTAGCCACACCTCTCGGTGGGCACAGCCAGATGTAACCTCCAAAAATCACCTTCAGTCATGATGGATTTTTGAGGAATGTTGCTCCCTGGGATTGATTTTTGCCACACTTCCCAGGAAGTTGTCATCACAAGGGGATGGACCCTGCAACTGATTGGAGAACCAGGACTGCCCTGTTTTTCACCCAGGAGCAGGGATAAAACTGTCAGACCTGCACCCACACCTCAGATCCCTATCAGATTCCAACAAGTAAGAACTACAGGAGAAGGACTGCCCTGCTGGACCCCTGACCTGCACCTGGACACTGCACTCTGGAGGACTGCACCAGCTGCACACTTGGGCTTCACCACTAAAAGGACTTTACCTGTCTTCTACTGCTTCAAGAATGGACTCCCTGTTTGCTACAGGTACAAAGGAGCTGCCCAGAGTCCCCTGCATCAAGTCCTGCAAGCAGAGCCCAGCTGACCAGCGTCCAGTGGCCATTTGAGGATTCTGACTAGATGCATTCTGGGAATTGTAGTCCCAACTCCCAAGAAGCAACTCAGATCTTCTGAAACCTTGGATCAAGTGGTGGATACTTCAAGGACCCAAAAAGGACCTCTGGAAGAAGATCCAGAAGTTTGAAGACATTTGGAGCAACTCCATAAGTTGAAGAGGTGCATTGTGGGAGTTGTAGTCCCAGCCCCCAAGAGGCAAACCAGAGCCTCTGAACCCTTGGCTGGTGATGTGGACCACTTTCATGAATCAAGAAACACTTCTGAAAGTAAGTGTGACAGCGTTACCTTGTGGGTGGCCTGAACTCTGGACTTTGTTCCTTTCCCGTGTGACTTTTTTATTGTTTACCCCTTTGAGCCCTAGTTGCTTCTATGCGCTAGAAAGAATTAATTCATAAAAAATTCCTATCTCCGGTTCCCCTTATCCGATTTTATTCGTTTTGGTATCATTTTAAAGCTAAAAATATTTCCTATTTTTATAAATTGATTCTGGATTTTAAAACTGTTTCCTGTGTTTTATTAAATTACTGTTTTGTGCTATTTGACTGCTTTATGCTTTGTCTCCTAAGTTAAGCCTTGTCGCTCGTTGCCAAGCTACCAAGGGTTGAGCTAGGTTTAATTTACTGAGACCTAACTGGACCTAAGAGGAGGTTAGTGGCCTATTGCTAAGTGTAGGTACTTACCTGCCCTTACCAATAATCCATTTTCCAACACTTAGCAAATGATATCGCATATGGGTAAAAGAAAAGTGGCAAAGGGCGGTGCTGGGACAGTGCAGAAGAAAAAACGTAAGCATGCAGCAGATTATTGTGTGATGACAAGGATTGATAATTTTCTAGTTGAATGTGAATAAATACTGTCCTCCCCCTGACAATGCCCCCGAAAATTCTCAGGGTGTGTGTTCTTCCTTAAATTTAGGGGTTAAATGCAAGAAAATTCCTGACATGTTTAAAGTATGAGACCAGCAGGGGTGTGCACATGAAGTGAAAGGGGGGGCGGGCCATGCCACTTACACTACACCAACGTGGGCGAACAAAGTGTCACTTGATGACAGTAATGTTGCCACAGTGTGAAATATTATTGTAATATGTTGCATCTTACACAACATTGCAATTAGAGGGAAAATTGATATTTTGGAAGAAACATATACCACTGACAATCTATCCACAATGTCAAATAGGAATGGTGGTCCTAATGCAGAAACAGATTCACATGAGGGACATATTAGAAGAAATTGAATAGTTGCAAAATTTTGTACATGAAGCATGACCAAATCCCCTGATTTTGGTTTAACCAATGAAGCATACACACAAGCTAAATTACATATTGTGCAAGTTGATTTTACATAATGTCTCAGACAATAACAGAAACATCAATGTTCAAATTCACGTGTGTTTGTGTATAATACATAAATTGTAGCTCACAAAATGTATCAAATGAACTCACAAGTCTGTTACCTACATGTGCGCAAAATCATCAAAGGAATATGAATTTTGATTTATCTTTGTGTTATGCTTTCAATCAGCCAAGAATGTCAAATGATCTACTGTCCTCCAAATACGTTTGTGCTGTGAACAATTAAACAATAATTGTGTTCTAATAAAGCTGTTTAGTGTATGGATATATGGAACACATTTTCACACGTTTAAGTAATTTTTGAAGTGTGAAAGTATGCTTGCATATGTTAATGATATCACCATATGTCATGTACCATTTAAAAACTACATTACAAGGTATCAATTTGCCATTAAACACACACCAAACAACAAAAAGACCATGGGACACACAGTTGAACAATGTACATACAATTATAGTCACACAACTACTACACCACATACAGAAAACGCAATTTCTCCGTTTCAGATATGTTTTTCTGTTCATAAATATGCCATTGGAAAACTTAAACTATATTGTCAGAGTATTGCATATTTTCAAGCATGTTATGAAAGGAAGCTTACTTATTGTACAAAAGGGCCATAACGATACCAAAAATGTATATGTTACACCATTGCACTGGGTCATATTCCTCCTGATTTGTCCCAGCTGGAGAGATATCAGGATATATTTACAGAATTATCGCACAGCAGGCAAAGACTCTGTGCTGCACTGCATGCGAAGGAGAGAGCAGGAGAGGGACATATTTACAGAGATTTGGCACACTCCCACCCTCTCTGTATCGCTGGAGTACAATCAGGCAGCCATGTGCCACACACACACCTTTACACCATAGTGCAAGGGTGTCTGCACAAGGCTAGCATGGGTGTGATACTGGAAGGATACCCTTCCCGGGCAACATACTAGGCACTGACTAACTTTGAAACTTTTCTAAGTTTGTATGTGTGCTGTACAGTGAGGTACATATGGAAGGTGGGGAAATAAAAAAGAAACCTAAGCATTTCTCCTTGATAGCATCTATTTGAAATTGTTATTTTTTTAATGCCAAACCCTGTCTACCTTTTTTTAAGATAAGGTTTGTGTCAAAACCATGGATGGTTGCATGGGAATGTCCTTGCACCACTCATGGAATGCCCCCTTAGAGCTAAGTAATGCAAAGCAGCCCTAAGCTGCTTTGCGTGTCATCCTAGTTATTTTCCAGTACAATACAAGTTTAGTGATGCAAAGTAAATTGCTCAAAAAAGTAATTTGTGTCACATTTGTGATGCAAACATGTCATCAAATCTTAGTAAATACCCCACCTTATATGTAATGCTTTGTAGTAGATTTGGTTGTATGGAAAAGTAACCAAATGTTCTAAAGAGTTTGTGTAAATGTATTTTGTTATTCACTGCAAAAATGATGGTGTCTTGCTACATGATTTTAGATATTGAAGCTAAGTGGCAAGCTACCAGACGGTGAACCACAGGTCAATTTGCAAACATTTATGGTTTACCCTACCAGTAATTGTGAGAAATAATTCAGTCATTGTCATTTAAACCTGATGAGCTACCCCCTGAATGAGCATTGTAGTGCAAAGAGAGCCTGAGGTATTTGATCTGGGTACTGGAGTTCCTTGGTGGACATGTTCTTGCATCTAAGACTACAAGATCATCTACCATACCCTTGTCCCTGAGTGTAAGCTTGATCGCATCATAAGGTGTAGCAGTATCTGATCTCCTAACTGCCCTAGTTATGTCCTCATGGATCACAGATCAAGAACCTCTCACATAGCGTATCCAATGAATTGCTTTGTTTTTAGTGGCTTCTCCGCTCTCTCTAAATGCAGCAGGGTAGCTTGGGTACATTGACTATCAAAACAGTATTTGTAAATGTGGGCCTTTCAAAAACAGAATCTCCCACACAATTAGAGATACCTTTATCTACAAGCCCAAAGGGTTGGCAGTAATTTCTTGGCTCCTTGACCATGCCTGTGTCACTACAATTTGAAGCCCGGAAAACATTCCCTAGTCTCCCGCCTGCTGGCCATTTGCCGACACAAGACTCCTGCTAGAGACTGTGAGGAACCGGGGGAAAATGTCGTTGATTCTCTCTCAGCAGTGGAGGGACACCCTAAGTCTTCAGGGTATATAGTCATACATTACACAAACCAGATGGAGTCACCAACTGTAGGAGAAAAGATAAGTTTTATTAGATGGTTTACTGGCCCGAGCCAGTACAGAGTCCCAGGACAGTCATAGAGACTTTCCTACGGAGGCTGCCCCTTCACTCTGGGGCACCCAACCTTATATACACACAAAACTGCTTAGTCAGAGGACAACTCCACCCCTAGTGTATTCAAGGTCCTCTGCTGCCTTCAGAATATTTCAGGGATACACGTGTGGTGGGAGAAAGTACAGATGCAGCTGGCAGGAGGTGGCAACCGGGAGGAATGGCAGCAGAACAGCAGGCAGACCTCCTTTTTCAAGGTATGTGATCTGGGCTCATTCCGTAGACATGTACGGACAGAACAGATTAACACTGCTATGCTCTCATGTTACATGCTAGAGCTCAGGTAGGGATTTTTAGACTCATGGTTATGTCAGGATATTGGGACTGTTTACATGTTTTAATCTAATGGTCACAATCATAACTGTGTTATGTTTCATCTTCCTAATAAATCCAGTTCCTTCCTTTTATCACAGAATGCAGATGCTTCAACAAATGCATTATAACTTATTTTGCATTTCTTTGTCTGCCTTTGCATGTGTGAGATTTATGCAAAGGAGCGAAAGGGGTAAGATCTGTTCCACCACAACTTCCCTTAGATGTCGGAGTGTCATGTTTGTAGGCTGCAACAAATCACCTTTACTTTCAAGGTTTAGGTGAGGTGCTATTAGCTCTGCTGAGAAGGTCAGGCTGACAGATTCCAGTCAGTATGGGACTGACTCAGTCACCCACACACAGTGCTGCTGCCACCCTAAACCAAGCAGTCTTACCCCCATGGTAAGAGTCCTACAACATGGCACCATCAATATTGGCCAGGCACAAATTTAACAGATCTCCCAGCTAGCCCTGTCTCTCACATGCTAAAGGCACCATAATTACCTTATACTGAGACGTCCATGGTATGAGGGAAATATCGTCCTCAGCTAAATAGGTTGTAATTATCTTAAGCTGTAGGTTGTTCAAGCTTGAACCTTAAAAGGATTTCACTAAATTGATGTTTCTATCTTTGAACTTACCATTCTAAAATATGGCAGACCCTCAACGTATAGCAATTCCAGTAAGCATGAACAACCTTTAACACAACACGTGTTAGCTCATGTACCCACTGGTGAAGGTGGAGATGTTACATTCGTGATAGAGGCAAAGGATGCATACAAAACAGACATTTTCTATTCCTGGGTCACTTTTCCAGCAGGGGATGGAAACACACACTTTTCCCACAATTATACAACAGCAAATGCACCTTCACAAAACTGAGCTTTTGCTTACTTAGGAATACTATGTTCTTATCAAGAACACCAATATTTATTTGAAGGCACCCTACCACACGTTGTACACACTGTCAGACTAGATCCCTTAAGTAATGAAGGACATACATGTTCAGAACTAGCCACATATACACCACACCCCAATGTAGGAAACATGCCAGTAGCAGAGTTATACCTCTTATATAATAATTTAGTAGATATATATAGACGATTAATATGATTCATAATGCAGACTTTAAACACTGCATTAGCGAGAACTGCTCTAGCAGCTCCACATTTGACTACAAAATGGATAAATCCTGTGACTGTCCATTCAGTAATGGGTAAGGTACCCACCAAACGTGAGGAAATTCCTTTTTAGCTATCACAAAAAATAAACACACTGGAAGCAGTGTTTCCTCTGATGGGACCCCAAGATAAACATAGAATTCTCACAGTGAGCATGCCCTTTGGGATGGTTCCACCAGTAGATGACTGTACCACTTGGGGTGCAGTATTTGCTGCAGTTTACAGTACCGCGGATGGCACACTAACATTTGCAAATCTTCCTGGAGTGTTAAAACAAATTCAAGACACGCTGAACTTTGCCTGGGGCACCACTCATCCCAGACTGCTCTTGGCCCCTGGAAGCGGCCATCTTACTTGCCCAGCTACTCAAACTTGCACCAACGACGAGTGCTATAAAGCGCTACCAAGAGCACTGCTGCGCGGGACGCACCAGGGCCAAACCTGGGCCAAGGGCAGTCCCGTCCATTCCCGTCAGAGCCTGAAGGAGGCTTGGCTTGGCAACCCCACTAACATTTTTGCTTTGTTTTGCATCATAAAATTGACCTCATAGGCTGCAGCTGTAGCTGTTGTATTTTGGCCTATCAATTTATTACTCTTAGCATGAGAGAACAGGGTTGATTGCAGAGGCCTCCTAACTTTTTGCCCCCATTTTCCACTTTTTGCTGGTGTTTTCCTGACTCTGATGGTGCTCTGGGTACTGCTAACCAGTTCCAGGGCCTGTGCTCTGTGTAAACTCAGTATGCAAATTAGGCTAATTAAAATTGGCTAAGTCAACCTACCTATAAGTCCCTAGTATATGGTAGGACTATGTAGGTTTAGGGACCCCAGCATAGTTAGTGCACCCATAGGTGCACCCATAGGTGCACTGCTGAGGTGCCCAGTGTCATTGTAAAGGCTGGCCTGCCTTGCTGGCTGCTTTTAAATTAAAGTTACATGCAAATTTGACTTTGGAATTAAAAGTATTTCCAAAGTCTTAAACTACCTTATTTTTTACATATAAGTCACCCCTAAGGTGTGCCCTATGTGCCCCTGGGGTTGGGTGCCATGTAACTAGAAGCAGGGACCTTATAAAAATAGTTCTATAAGCCCTGGTGAGGTAAAACAGCCAAATTCATTTTCCTCATTGTAGTGAATGGCCTCCATAGGCTAGAATGGGGAGACTTAATTTTAATTTTAAAAGTCCCCTTAAGTAACAGATACCAGACATTTGGTATCAAATTAATTGTTATAATACATCCCACAACTTCCAGTTGTAGGATTTAATATAACTTGTTCAGATAAAGAGTTTTAAACTTTACATGAAAAGTTGCCAACTTCAGCCCTGCAGTGTTTGTGCTGCTGTGCTCTGATTGTCCAGCCTCTGGCAGCCTAGCCAGGCTGCCTTGATGAGGTGTGAAGTGGCCTAGCTCCACACAAAGAGATGTGCCTGGGGGAGGAGATCTCCCCTCAGCAGATGGTGAAGCAGGAAGGAGGAGGGCTGCCAAACTGGTCTTCAAAGGCAGGGAAGGACATTTGGAGCAACCCAGCAACACCCTCACATCCTGCAAACCCAGACAATTAGGTGCACCCTTGATTCGATTAGGAGCGGGCAGGAGAGGGGTGTGTTTAGGATTTTTAGCCACACCTCTCGGTGGGCACAGCCAGATGTAACCTCCAAAAATCACCTTCAGTCATGATGGATTTTTGAGGAATGTTGCTCCCTGGGATTGATTTTTGCCACACTTCCCAGGAAGTTGTCATCACAAGGGGATGGACCCTGCAACTGATTGGAGAACCAGGACTGCCCTGTTTTTCACCCAGGAGCAGGGATAAAACTGTCAGACCTGCACCCACACCTCAGATCCCTATCAGATTCCAACAAGTAAGAACTACAGGAGAAGGACTGCCCTGCTGGACCCCTGACCTGCACCTGGACACTGCACTCTGGAGGACTGCACCAGCTGCACACTTGGGCTTCACCACTAAAAGGACTTTACCTGTCTTCTACTGCTTCAAGAATGGACTCCCTGTTTGCTACAGGTACAAAGGAGCTGCCCAGAGTCCCCTGCATCAAGTCCTGCAAGCAGAGCCCAGCTGACCAGCGTCCAGTGGCCATTTGAGGATTCTGACTAGATGCATTCTGGGAATTGTAGTCCCAACTCCCAAGAAGCAACTCAGATCTTCTGAAACCTTGGATCAAGTGGTGGATACTTCAAGGACCCAAAAAGGACCTCTGGAAGAAGATCCAGAAGTTTGAAGACATTTGGAGCAACTCCATAAGTTGAAGAGGTGCATTGTGGGAGTTGTAGTCCCAGCCCCCAAGAGGCAAACCAGAGCCTCTGAACCCTTGGCTGGTGATGTGGACCACTTTCATGAATCAAGAAACACTTCTGAAAGTAAGTGTGACAGTGTTACCTTGTGGGTGGCCTGAACTCTGGACTTTGTTCCTTTCCCGTGTGACTTTTTTATTGTTTACCCCTTTGAGCCCTAGTTGCTTCTATGCGCTAGAAAGCATTAATTCATAAAAAATTCCTATCTCCGGTTCCCCTTATCCGATTTTATTCGTTTTGGTATCATTTTAAAGCTAAACATATTTCCTATTTTTATAAATTCATTCTGGATTTTAAAACTGTTTCCTGTGTTTTATTAAATTACTGTTTTGTGCTATTTGAATGCTTTACGCTTTGTCTCCTAAGTTAAGCCTTGTCGCTCGTTGCCAAGCTACCAAAGGTTGAGCTAGGTTTAATTTACTGAGACCTAACTGGACCTAAGAGGAGGTTAGTGGCCTATTGCTAAGTGTAGGTACTTACCTGCCCTTACCAATAATCCATTTTCCAACACTTAGCTAATGATATCGCATATGGGTAAAAGAAAAGTGGCAGAGGGCGGTGCTGGGACAGTGCAGAAGAAAAAACGTAAGCATGCAGCAGATTATTGTGTGATGACAAGGATTGATAATTTTCTAGTTGAATGTGAATAAATACTGTCCTCCCCCTGACAATGCCCCCGAAAATTCTCAGGGTGTGTGTTCTTCCTTAAATTTGGGGGTTAAATGCAAGAAAATTCCTGACATGTTTAAAGTATGAGACCAGCAGGGGTGTGCACATGAAGTGAAAGGGGGGGCGGGCTATGCCACTTACACTACACCAACGTGGGCGAACAAATTGTCACTTGATGACAGTAATGTTGCCACAGTGTGAAATATTATTGTAATATGTTGCATCTTACACAACATTGCAATTAGAGGGAAAATTGATATTTTGGAAGAAACATACACCACTGACAATCTATCCACAATGTCAAATAGGAATGGTGGTCCTAATGCAGAAACAGATTCACATGAGGGACATATTAGAAGAAATTGAATAGTTGCAAAATTTTGTACATGGAGCATGACCAAATCCCCTGATTTTGGTTTAACCAATGAAGCATACACACAAGCTAAATTACATATTGTGCAAGTTGATTTTACATAATGTCTCAGACAATAACAGAAACATCAATGTTCAAATTCACGTGTGTTTGTGTATAATACATAAATTGTAGCTCACAAAATATATCAAATGAACTCACAAGTCTGTTACCTACATATGCGCAAAATCATCAAAGGAATATGAATTTTGATTTATCTTTGTGTTATGCTTTCAATCAGCCAAGAATGTCAAATGATCTACTGTCCTCCAAATACGTTTGTGCTGTGAACAATTAAACAATAATTGTGTTCTAATAAAGCTGTTTAGTGTATGGATATATGGAACACATTTTCACACGTTTACGTAATTTTTGAAGTGTGAAAGTATGCTTGCATATGTTAATGATATCACCATATGTCATGTACCATTTAAACACTACATTACAAGGTATCAATTTGCCATTAAACACACACCAAACAACAAAAAGATCATGGGACACACAGTTGAACAACGTACATACAATTATAGTCACATAACTACCACACCACATACAGAAAACGCAATTTATCCGTTTCAGATATGTTTTTCTGTTCATAAATATGCCATTGGAAAACTTAAAGTATATTGTCAGAGTATTGCATATTTTCAAGCATGTTATGAAAGGAAGCTTACTTATTGTACAAAAGGGCCATAACGATACCAAAAATGTATATGTTACACCATTGCACTGGGTCATATTCCTCCTGATTTGTCCCAGCTGGAGAGATATCAGGATATATTTACAGAATTATCGCACAGCAGGCAAAGACTCTGTGCTGCACTGCATGCGAAGGAGAGAGCAGGAGAGGGACATATTTACAGAGATTTGGCACACTCCCACCCTCTCTGTATCGCTGGAGTACAATCAGGCAGCAATGTGCCACACACACACCTTTACACCATAGTGCAAGGGTGTCTGCACAAGGCTAGCATGGGTGTGATACTGGAAGGATACCCTTCCCGGGCAACATACTAGGCACTGACTAACTTTGAAACTTTTCTAAGTTTGTATGTGTGCTGTACAGTGAGGTACATATGGAAGGTGGGGAAATAAAAAAGAAACCTAAGCATTTCTCCTTGATAGCATCTATTTGAAATTGTTATTTTTTTAATGCCAAACCCTGTCTACCTTTTTTTAAGATAAGGTTTGTGTCAAAAACCATGGATGGTTGCATGGGAATGTCCTTGCACCACTCATGGAATGCCCCCTTAGAGCTAAGTAATGCAAAGCAGCCCTAAGCTGCTTTGCGTGTCATCCAAGTTATTTTCCAGTACAATACAAGTTTAGTGATGCAAAGTAAATTGCTCAAAAAAGTAATTTGTGTCACATTTGTGATGCAAACATGTCATCAAATCTTAGTAAATACCCCACCTTATATGTAATGCTTTGTAGTAGATTTGGTTGTATGGAAAAGTAACCAAATGTTCTAAAGAGTTTGTGTAAATGTATTTTGTTATTCACTGCAAAAATGATGGTGTCTTGCTACATGATTTTAGATATTGAAGCTAAGTGGCAAGCTACCAGACGGTGAACCACAGGTCAATTTGCAAACATTTATGGTTTACCCTACCAGTAATTGTGAGAAATAATTCAGTCATTGTCATTTAAACCTGATGAGCTACCCCCTGAATGAGCATTGTAGTGCAAAGAGAGCCTGAGGTATTTGATCTGGGTACTGGAGTTCCTTGGTGGACATGTTCTTGCATCTAAGACTACAAGATCATCTACCATACCCTTGTCCCTGAGTGTAAGCTTGATCGCATCATAAGGTGTAGCAGTATCTGATCTCCTAACTGCCCTAGTTATGTCCTCATGGATCACAGATCAAGAACCTCTCACATAGCGTATCCAATGAATTGCTTTGTTTTTAGTGGCTTCTCTGCTCTCTCTAAATGCAGCAGGGTAGCTTGGGTACATTGACTATCAAAACAGTATTTGTAAATGTGGGCCTTTCAAAAACAGAATCTCCCACACAATTAGAGATACCTTTATCTACAAGCCCAAAGGGTTGGCAGTAATTTCTTGGCTCCTTCACCATGCCTGTGTCACTACAATTTGAAGCCCGGAAAACATTCCCTAGCCTCCCGCCTGCTGGCCATTTGCCGACACAAGACTCCTGCTAGAGACTGTGAGGAACCGGGAGAAAATGTCGTTGATTCTCTCTCAGCAGTGGAGGGACACCCTAAGTCTTCAGGGTATATAGTCATACATTACACAAACCAGATGGAGTCACCAACTGTAGGAGTAAAGATAAGTTTTATTAGATGGTTTACTGGCCCGAGCCAGTACAGAGTCCCAGGACAGTCATAGAGACTTTCCTACGGAGGCTGCCCCTTCACTCTGGGGCACCCAACCTTATATACACACAAAACTGCTTAGTCAGAGGACAACTCCACCCCTAGTGTATTCAAGGTCCTCTGCTGCCTTCAGAATATTTCAGGGATACACGTGTGGTGGGAGAAAGTACAGATGCAGCTGGCAGGAGGTGGCAACCGGGAGGAATGGCAGCAGAACAGCAGGCAGACCTCCTTTTTCAAGGTATGTGGTCTGGTCTCATTCCGTAGACATGTACGGACAGAACAGATTAACACTGCTATGCTCTCATGTTACATGCTAGAGCTCAGGTAGGGATTTTTAGACTCATGGTTATGTCAGGATATTGGGACTGTTTACATGTTTTAATCTAATGGTCACAATCATAACTGTGTTATGTTTCATCTTCCTAATAAATCCAGTTCCTTCCTTTTATCACAGAATGCAGATGCTTCAACAAATGCATTATAACTTATTTTGCATTTCTTTGTCTGCCTTTGCATGTGTGAGATTTATGCAAAGGAGCGAAAGGGGTAAGATCTGTTCCACCACAACTTCCCTTAGATGTCGGAGTGTCATGTTTGTAGGCTGCAACAAATCACCTTTACTTTCAAGGTTTAGGTGAGGTGCTATTAGCTCTGCTGAGAAGGTCAGGCTGACAGATTCCAGTCAGTATGGGACTGACTCAGTCACCCACACACAGTGCTGCTGCCACCCTAAACCAAGCAGTCTTACCCCCATGGTAAGAGTCCTACAACATGGCACCATCAATATTGGCCAGGCACAAATTTACCAGATCTCCCAGCTAGCCCTGTCTCTCACATGCTAAAGGCACCATAATTACCTTATACTGAGACGTCCATGGTATGAGGGAAATATCGTCCTCAGCTAAATAGGTTGTAATTATCTTAAGCTGTAGGTTGTTCAAGCTTGAACCTTAAAAGGATTTCAATAAATTGATGTTTCTATCTTTGAACTTACCATTCTAAAATATGGCAGACCCTCAACTTATAGCAATTCCAGTAAGCATGAACAACCTTTAACACAACACGTGTTAGCTCATGTACCCACTGGTGAAGGTGGAGATGTTACATTCGTGATAGAGGCAAGGATGCATACAAAACAGACATTTTCTATTCCTGGGTCACTTTTCCAGCAGGGGATGGAAACACACACTTTTCCCACAATTATACAACAGCAAATGCACCTTCACAAAACTGAGCTTTTGCTTACTTAGGAATACTATGTTCTTATCAAGAACACCAATATTTATTTGAAGGCACCCTACCACACGTTGTACACACTGTCAGACTAGATCCCTTAAGTAATGAAGGACATACATGTTCAGAACTAGCCACATATACACCACACCCCAATGTAGGAAACATGCCAGTAGCAGAGTTATACCTCTTATATAATAATTTAGTAGATATATATAGACGATTAATATGATTCATAATGCAGACTTTAAACACTGCATTAGCGAGAACTGCTCTAGCAGCTCCACATTTGACTACAAAATGGATAAATCCTGTGACTGTCCATTCAGTAATGGGTAAGGTACCCACCAAACGTGAGGAAATTCCTTTTTAGCTATCACAAAAAATAAACACACTGGAAGCAGTGTTTCCTCTGATGGGACCCCAAGATAAACATAGAATTCTCACAGTGAGCATGCCCTTTGGGATGGTTCCACCAGTAGATGACTGTACCACTTGGGGTGCAGTATTTGCTGCAGTTTACAGTACCATGGATGGCACACTAACATTTGCAAATCTTCCTGGAGTGTTAAAACAAATTCAAGACACGCTGAACTTTGCCTGGGGCACCACTCATCCCAGACTGCTCTTGGCCCCTGGAAGCGGCCATCTTACTTGCCCAGCTACTCAAACTTGCACCAACGACGAGTGCTATAAAGCGCTACCAAGAGCACTGCTGCGCGGGACGCACCAGGGCCAAACCTGGGCCAAGGGCAGTCCCGTCCATTCTCGTCAGAGCCTGAAGGAGGCTTGGCTTGGCAACCCCACTAACATTTTTGCTTTGTTTTGCATCATAAAATTAACCTCATAGGCTGCAGCTGTAGCTGTTGTATTTTGGCCTATCAATTTATTACTCTTAGCATGAGAGAACAGGGTTGATTGCAGAGGCCTCCTAACTTTTTGCCCCCATTTTCCACTTTTTGCTGGTGTTTTCCTGACTCTGATGGTGCTCTGGGTACTGCTAACCAGTTCCAGGGCCTGTGATCTGTGTAAACTCAGTATGCAAATTAGGCTAATTAAAATTGGCTAAGTCAACCTACCTATAAGTCCCTAGTATATGGTAGGGCTATGTAGGTTTAGGGACCCCAGCATAGTTAGTGCACCCATAGGTGCACCCATAGGTGCACCCATAGGTGCACTGCTGAGGTGCCCAGTGTCATTGTAAAGGCTGGCCTGCCTTGCTGGCTGCTTTTAAATTAAAGTTACATGCAAATTTGACTTTGGAATTAAAAGTATTTCCAAAGTGTTAAACTACCTTATTTTTTACATATAAGTCACCCCTAAGGTGTGCCCTATGTGCCCCTGGGGTTGGGTGCCATGTAACTAGAAGCAGGGACCTTATAAAAATAGTTCTATAAGCCCTGGTGAGGTAAAGCAGCCAAATTCATTTTCCTCATTGTAGTGAATGGCCTCCATAGGCTAGAATGGGGAGACTTAATTTTAATTTTAAAAGTCCCCTTAAGTAACAGATACCAGACTTTTGGTATCAAATTAATTGTTATAATACATCCCACAACTTCCAGTTGTAGGATTTAATATACCTTGTTCAGATAAAGAGTTTTAAACTTTACATGAAAAGTTGCCAACTTCAGCCCTGCAGTGTTTGTGCTGCTGTGCTCTGATTGTCCAGCCTCTGGCAGCCTAGCCAGGCTGCCTTGATGAGGTGTGAAGTGGCCTAGCTCCACACAAAGAGATGTGCCTGGGGGAGGAGATCTCCCCTCAGCAGATGGTGAAGCAGGAAGGAGGAGGGCTGCCAAACTGGTCTTAAAAGGCAGGGAAGGACATTTGGAGCAACCCAGCAACACCCTCACATCCTGCAAACCCAGACAATTAGGTGCACCCTTGATTCGATTAGGAGCGGGCAGGAGAGGGGTGTGTTTAGGATTTTTAGCCACACCTCTCAGTGGGCACAGCCAGATGTAACCTCCAAAAATCACCTTCAGTCATGATGGATTTTTGAGGAATGTTGCTCCCTGGGATTGATTTTTGCCACACTTCCCAGGAAGTTGTCATCACAAGGGGATGGACCCTGCAACTGATTGGAGAACCAGGACTGCCCTGTTTTTCACCCAGGAGCAGGGATAAAACTGTCAGACCTGCACCCACACCTCAGATCCCTATCAGATTCCAACAAGTAAGAACTACAGGAGAAGGACTGCCCTGCTGGACCCCTGACCTGCACCTGGACACTGCACTCTGGAGGACTGCACCAGCTGCACACTTGGGCTTCACCACTAAAAGGACTTTACCTGTCTTCTACTGCTTCAAGAATGGACTCCCTGTTTGCTACAGGTACAAAGGAGCTGCCCAGAGTCCCCTGCATCAAGTCCTGCAAGCAGAGCCCAGCTGACCAGCGTCCAGTGGCCATTTGAGGATTCTGACTAGATGCATTCTGGGAATTGTAGTCCCAACTCCCAAGAAGCAACTCAGATCTTCTGAAACCTTGGATCAAGTGGTGGATACTTCAAGGACCCAAAAAGGACCTCTGGAAGAAGATCCAGAAGTTTGAAGACATTTGGAGCAACTCCATAAGTTGAAGAGGTGCATTGTGGGAGTTGTAGTCCCAGCCCCCAAGAGGCAAACCAGAGCCTCTGAACCCTTGGCTGGTGATGTGGACCACTTTCATGAATCAAGAAACACTTCTGAAAGTAAGTGTGACAGTGTTACCTTGTGGGTGGCCTGAACTCTGGACTTTGTTCCTTTCCCATGTGACTTTTTTATTGTTTACCCCTTTGAGCCCTAGTTGCTTCTATGCGCTAGAAAGCATTAATTCATAAAAAAATCCTATCTCCGGTTCCCCTTATCCGATTTTATTCGTTTTGGTATCATTTTAAAGCTAAAAATATTTCCTATTTTAAAAATTGATTCTGGATTTTAAAACTGTTTCCTGTGTTTTATTAAATTACTGTTTTGTGCTATTTGAATGCTTTACGCTTTGTCTCCTAAGTTAAGCCTTGTCGCTCGTTGCCAAGCTACCAAGGGTTGAGCTAGGTTTAATTTACTGAGACCTAACTGGACCTAAGAGGAGGTTAGTGGCCTATTGCTAAGTGTAGGTACTTACCTGCCCTTACCTATAATCCATTTTCCAACACTTAGCAAATGATATCGCATATGGGTAAAAGAAAAGTGGCAGAGGGCGGTGCTGGGTCAGTGCAGAACAAAAAACGTAAGCATGCAGCAGATTATTGTGTAATGACAAGGATTGATAATTTTCTAGTTGAATGTGAATAAATACTGTCCTCCCCCTGACAATGCCCCCGAAAATTCTCAGGGTGTGTGTTCTTCCTTAAATTTGGGGGTTAAATGCAAGAAAATTCCTGACATGTTTAAAGTATGAGACCAGCAGGGGTGTGCACATGAAGTGAAAGGGGGGGCGGGCCATGCCACTTACACTACACCAACGTGGGCGAACAAATTGTCACTTGATGACAGTAATGTCCTGCTTCGCTGTAATTATTGTAGTCCTCTAAGAGACATCTTAGACACACTTGATGATCCTGTCACCAATATTATAGCAGGTGAGACCATAGTCACAACTGTCGCAGCCAACATAGCTGAGTCTCAACATCTCTCCCATATATAAGATTCAAAGGCTGAAGTGGCTGAGCTCAAATCTATGGTATCCACGTTAATCTCTATGGTTAGGAGGATGGCTCAATCGGCCGTGATAACTCCCCTGGTTGGTGCCAATGGCCATGCATCCAGTTCTCCTGGTCCATTATCTGTGTTGCCTAATTTTCCTTTACCAGTTGAGAAAATGTACATAATGTTAATCATACACCATAGCTGCTAGGCATCTGTTTATCTTTATTATGTTGCCATGTGCTCGACAAAGCTCCTGAACTTTGATGATTGACCTTGTGCTCGCAGCCTTGGGCTGCAATCTGCTTATCGCTGTAATTTACTTGTTCTAACCGTAGTTCTGAGAATGTTGTGCTTAATCAGTAACTGCCAGAACAGGTTCATACAGGTCGTTGCCACCTCCTGCCAGCTGCATCTGTACTTTCTCCCACCACACGTGTATCCCTGAAATATTCTGAAGGCCGCAGAGGACCTTGAATACACTAGGGGTGGAGTTGTCCTCTGACTAAGCAGTTTTGTGTGTATATAAGGTTGGGTGCCCCAGAGTGAAGGGGCAGCCTCCGTAGGAAAGTCTCTATGACTGTCCTGGGACTCTGTACTGGCTCGGGCCAGTAAACCATCTAATAAAACTTATCTTTTCTCCTACAGTTGGTGACTCCATCTGGTTTGTGTAATGTATGACTATATACCCTGAAGACTTAGGGTGTCCCTCCACTGCTGAGAGAGAATCAACGACATTTTCTCCCGGTTCCTCACAGTCTCTAGCAGGAGTCTTGTGTCGGCAAATGGCCAGCAGGCGGGAGGCTAGGGAATGTTTTCCGGGCTTCAAATTGTAGTGACACAGGCATGGTCAAGGAGCCAAGAAATTACTGCCAACCCTTTGGGCTTGTAGATAAAGGTATCTCTAATTGTGTGGGAGATTCTGTTTTTGAAAGGCCCACATTTACAAATACTGTTTTGATAGTCAATGTACCCAAGCTACCCTGCTGCATTTAGAGAGAGCGGAGAAGCCACTAAAAACAAAGCAATTCATTGGATACGCTATGTGAGAGGTTCTTGATCTGTGATCCATGAGGACATAACTAGGGCAGTTAGGAGATCAGATACTGCTACACCTTATGATGCGATCAAGCTTACACTCAGGGACAAGGGTATGGTAGATGATCTTGTAGTCTTAGATGCAAGAACATGTCCACCAAGGAACTCCAGTACCCAGATCAAATACCTCAGGCTCTCTTTGCACTACAATGCTCATTCAGGGGGTAGCTCATCAGGTTTAAATGACAATGACTGACTCAGTGCTTCATCTGAGATTGATCCAGCCTATTCACCTCTGGGTCCTGCTTTGCATAATGTAGCCGGTCCTGGCATTAGTGCTCTCCCTGCTTCTGCTCCTGCCCCTGCCCCTGAGTCTATTAGTTCTCCTATCTTTGACAGCTCTTACCAGACATTGCTAAATCAGTCTGTTAATTGCCTAGCCAATGGTGCCACGATTACACCTATGTTGCACCCGGCATCACACAATGATGGGGTATGTCTTTTCTCCTGGAATGTGGCAGGTTTAAGTTCTACTACTTCCTCGTCGGATTTTGACCAATTTTCGAGAATTACGATATCTGCCTTTTCCAGGAAACATGGGCAGTGGATCTGTGCTTTCGATCTGGGTTTCTGAATTTTCAGATTTCAGAACTTCCTAGCAAGAGGGGTAGACCCTCTGGTGGTCTAACCACATGGGTTAGAACAACATTAAGCTGTTGCATATTACAGTTACCCATTGACTCTCTTGATATATTAGGTATTCAGTTATCATATGGGTCGAAGTCAGGAGTAATTATTATTGATATCTATGCAAGAGGGGTTAGGGGGGGCTTGTCCTCCAGCTTGCTCCACGTGTTGGAAGAATTTCTTTGGCAGCGCCCCCGGTATTTTAAAATCATTGTGGCAGGCTACTTCAATATCAGTTTCAAGCCTTTAGACTGGGATGATCTTGGCTCCATGCATGAGGAAGATTGGGTGTGGTGTGTTCCATCCCTAGACATCCCTCCCATCAATAGGTGGTCGCAAGCAGATGTGCAGTTAAAAGACTTGACTATGGAATTTGGGCTTAGAGCACTCGATGGCAGAACTAAATCAGATGCTAAGGGCTCTAAGAAACGAATGATAAAGCCTCTTTTCACGTAGCCAGAAAATCTTACAAGGGTGCCATCTGTAAAGTGAAATGTATGCAGGATGAGAAATGGTCGGCCGCATTGAATGAGGCTGCATCTGATAAGGATTGTGTAAGATTCTGGGATTGGCCATGCGAAGTCCTGATAATGGTGTGCTGCGCGTAGAGTCTGATATTGCTCCATTAGAGTGGGTTAACCATTTCAGTCAACCATACTCTACGGATTGTTCTAGTGGGGTGTATGAGCAGAACTGAGCTGTTCTTGCCATTATTGATCAACAACCCAATTCTCCAACTCTGCATTTGTTCACTTTTTCTGATGTTGTGCAGTAATTAGGCACCCTCAAGCGCAGTAGGGCAGCTGGCCAGGATGGTGTCCCGGAAGACTTATTTTTGACTGACATAGATGCCTGGTCCAGATACATCCTTATTCTCTCTAATGCAATAGGGGCACGAGCATCAATCCCTGATTCATGGAAGTGTGCAGTTGTTGTATCGATCCATGAAAAGGGTGATAGATTCTTGCCCTGTAACTACAGGCCTATCAGCTTATTAGACTGTGTGCAAAAAAGTTTCTGCCACTGCCTTTTGAGGAAAATCCAGGATTGAATATCTGAAAATGACATTCTCAGCCATCTGCAAGGTGGGTTTCACATAAAAGACATCCACTATTGACCAAGTCTTTAGATTCCTGCTTCTATATTGGAAAACTGTCTTAATGGGCAATGGAAATCTTTATGTTGCTTTTGTGGATCTAAAATCTTCGGTTGATTTAGTACCTCGCAACAAGCTGTGGGAAGTTCTTTTTTACTTGGCAATGCCTCCCAACCTCCTTTCCTTACTAGTATGCCTCCATGAGGATACTTATGCACGCGTCAGGTGGGGTGATCAGGAGCTGCTTACTGACAAAATCCCAGTACAAAGGGGAGTTCGACAGGGCTGCGCCCTTGCTCCAACTTTATTTTCATTGCATATCAATGACATTGACCCCTTTTTAGCTATGGGGGAGGCTGATGCACCATGGATAGGTGTGTTTGAAGTTCCTGTATTGTTGTTTGCAGATGACACTCTCTTAATCTCCAAGACACCTAGGGCCATATTTATACTTTTTGACACAAAACTGCGCTAACGCAGTTTGGCGTCAAAAAAATTAGCGCCGGCTAACGCCATTCTGAAGCGCCATGCGGGCGCCGTATTTAATCAATGACGTTAGCCGGCATTAGCCGCCGGCGCTGCCTGGTGTGCGTGTAAAAAAACGACGTACACCAGGCAGCGCCGGCGTAGGGGGATATGGGGCTTGGGCGTCAAGAAATGGGGCAAGTCAGGTTGAGGCAATTTTTTCACCTCAACCCGATTTGCGCCATTTTTTTCAACTCCCAACCCCCATAGAAATGACTCCTGTCTTAGCAAAGACAGGAGTCATGCCCCCTTGCCCAATGGCCATGCCCAGGGGACTTATGTCCCCTGGGCATGGTCATTGGGCATAGTGGCATGTAGGGGGGCACAAATCAGGCCCCCCTATGCCACAAAAAAAAAATGAAAAAAAAACACTTACCTGAACTTACCTTAATGTCCCTGGGATGGGTCCCTCCAGCCTTGGGTGTCCTCCTGGGGTGGGCAAGGGTGACAGGGGGTGTCCCTGGGGGCATGGGAGGGCACCTCTGGGCTCCTTCAGAGCCCACAGGTCACTTAACGCCTGCCTTTTGCAGGCGCTAAAAAATGGCGCAAAAGCGGCTGTACGTCATTTTTTTTGACCCGCCCACTCCCGGGCGTGAATTTTGCCCGGGAGTATAAATCCGACGCACATGCCTCGGAGTCGATTTTTTAGACGTGAACGCCTACCTTGCATCTCATTAACGCAAAGTAGGTGTTCACGCTAAAAAATGACGCAAACTCCATGGACTTTGGCGCTAGACGCGTCTAACGCCAAAGTATAAATATGGAGTTAGTTTTGCGTCGAAATTGCATCAAAAATAACGACGCAATTCCGGCGCAAACGGAGTATAAATATGCCCCCTAGTGGTCTACAGAAACTCCTAAATTGATTTGAGGAGTTCTGTCTCTCTCTTGAGGACTGGAGATTAATACCTCCAAAACTAAACTGATGACGTTTAACCCCCATAAATCATACAAAGGGAAGGTATTTCTTAGAGGCACACAGCTTGAAAAGGTGAAATCTTTTGGTTACCTTGGTATAACAATATCTGAAAATCTGTCCTGAAAATCCCATTTCACCAAGGTGGCGTTAAAGCAAAAACGGTACACTGGGGTTCTAGTCAGGAACTTTAGCACCTCATATACCAAACCGATCCACCTGGCACTTCAGATCTATGAGATCAAGGCTGTTAGTTCCACTTTACATGGTGAGGAGCTATGGGGCTGTGCTGAAGCTCAAGAAATTTCTGTAGTTGAAAATAACTTTTGAAGGAAACTCGTATCTCTAACATCGAGTACCTTGTTGTTCCCTCTTTTCAACAATTTGTGCATTAAGGGAATAGGTCCTAAAGCCAGTTTATGTCCTCTCCTGTACTGAAGATGGCTCTGGACTACTCCGGAGATTGCCTCATATACTGAAGCCCTCCAAACTGTAGTTGAAGCTGATAGCTCTCTTAGTGTCCCCTGGCTTAGATATGTTAAGGCTTCACTGTATTCGCTTGGATGGTGTGAGCTCTGGAATCGCCCAACTACTGCTGCCTTTCCCTCGAAGCTTGACTTTAAAAATAAGTATTGGAAGATGGTAGATTCTGAAGTACTGCATGTAGCAATTCATTCTAAGCTGTCTCATGCTTTTGCTGGTCTGTACTTCCATTTTCATGTAGGAACCCTCCCATTAAGATCATTCACTAGCAGTTGGTCTGACCAGCTTGTAACGCCCCTATTGAAAATATGCCCCATTTATTTTTTGTCTGCCCCACTTATGTTATCCCTCACCGGAAGTGCCTTGCATCTGCTTGCAGGCTGCTGGGTGTCTGTAGGTCTGGTATAGCTCTATAAATTCTTAAATCAGATACTGATTATGTTTTAGTTACTGCTGTTGCTAAATTTCTTGGAGCTATGTGGACCAATAGAGCAAAGATGGGATCTTCTTCATGTGAAGTTGCCTTGTATGTATAGTTGCAGGTTGCCTTCCCAATGACGGACATGGTTCAGCACACTTTTGTGGAATGAATTGTTAATTAGTGTGTGTATTCCTGATACTACTGTACATTTGGGCCAAAGAATCTGTGTAGTGACTATGTTGAATCTGTGGGCTAAAATCGTGAAATCTTGCAATTGACTCTGTAAATCATCTAGGTAAACTGCTTCTTCTCTTAGCACTGTATTTGGCATTGATCGCTGAAAAAACTATTGCATTTTGCAAAGATTTATAACTTTTAACATTTGTTTATGTATATTGTGCCAGAGTATTCTGTGCACAAATGTTTATCTTTAAGTCCTTGTCTTAACTTATTTTTAATGTATATGAAATGTGATGGTTTTTCTTTGTGTATGTTTCTACCAAAATAAGGCTTATTTGAAATTAAATCAAATGAAATTCAAGACAAAAACGGGTCATATCCTGCCCTGCATTTGGGGATGCAATAAATGGGCAATTTTGCCACAGTATCCTCATTTATATTAAGTAAGCTTGAAGGAGAAGCAGTAGCATTGGCAAGAATGGTAGTAGCTACGGGACGTTCTTCAACAGGAACGTGAGCTGCCTAAGAATATCACAGAGACTTCTACTAGTATTGGTCGTGACAGTCTGGGAGCCAGACCAGGTAATCCACAATTACAAAGTAAATCCAGGAAGAATAATACCAAACAGGACCAAGAGAGTTCTAAAAAACACTGGGATAATAAAGATAAACAAAAGCATACAGGAGAATCTCTGAGTTTAGGGACCTCAGAAAAGCGTTACACCCTTAGAAATAGGAAAACTTTAAAAACTCTTCACAGATGCCAGTATACTGACACTTGTCCGTTTCATTTCTTTGAGGAGTCACCCGACAAACGCAGTGAGAGAAGAGGGTGGTCAGAAAACCAAAACAAGTATGTGAAACAGAGAAAGGAATCACAAAGTTAAAAAGAGAAACTTCCACAACAAAAATTCCAATGCAAAAAGAAAAGGGTTGCAGCAATTTTGGCTAAACATGCCACACATATTGAAAACATTACTGAAGAACAGGACATGGGCATTGACTCTGCTAGACAGCGCAGCAGAGGTCATGATAGTTCGCCAGAATCTTCTAGAACTCTGGATGTGACACCAACTTACAACTTCCTTAAAGTTGAAACTGCAGACAGGTATGTCTCCCCATCAGACAGGGTTTACAAACTAAGAAGCAGATTTACAAAACTGTCACCCAGCACAGCGCAGCAATATAAAATGCTGCACTGCGTGATGGGGAGGGAGCAGGAGATCTCCATATCCGCAAAGATATGGCTCTGTCCTCCCCTCTCTCTAGCTGGTGCTGATTTCAGCTGCCATGCACCACGCACACATCTTTACACCTTAGTGCGATGGTGTGCAAGTGAGTCTAGTGTAGGTTTTTTACTGGAAGGGTACATTTCCAGTACAACATACTATACTTAGACACACTTTTAAACTTTCCTACTTGAGTGCTGTACAGTTCATAACCCATGTAAAGTTGGAAAAGAAAGGAGAAATTAAAACATTTGTCCTTTTAACGCCTGCTTTCAAATGGTGTTAACCTTTGGCACAAAACTCTGTCTACTATTGTTTGTAGATATGGTTTTGTGTCAAAAGGCATGGGTGGTTTCAGGGGAATGCCTGTGATGCTAACCCGGTGCAAAATGTTTATAATCTCCCCCTAAGAATTAAAATTCAGAGCAACTTTGAGCACACAATTAAAGCAATTTTTTTGGGGGGAGATTCACACAGTTATGCTAACCTCTTAGCAGAAAAGGATTGACCACCTGACTTTGTCCGTACACTCCCACAAGGACAAGATGTAATTTTGCCTTCTTTCTCCGTTCTTGTTCCAGACGCAGCAAAAGAAGCTTAAACAGCAGATTGGGCATTGGCACTGTACCACAGCCATGTGTGGGGGGGATAGGGATGCCACTTACCATGTCATATCAATAAGGTCCACTCCACAAATACAACCACAATATCCCATTAAACATGAAGCTAAATCACCAGTGAGGGAAATTCTCTCACAACTTGAGTACAAGGACGTAATTGAACCCTGCATGTCTCTAAGAAATAACCCATTGTTTCTTGTATCTAAGCCAGACCATTCATGTAGGATAGTCCTGGATTTGCAGTCGCACATTCACATTAGCAACAAAAAATGTGCATAGTACAGCACTTATTAACAAGATAGTGCACAAATAATACAAAACAACCTTAGATATTTCCAACATTTGTTTCCACCAAAATCAAGCACCTGAAAGCAGGGATTAAGTGCCTTCTCAGCGCTTGGCTCTCAAAGAAGATTTTGTAGGCTCTCTCAAACGTGTAAGGACAGTCCTGAAGCGTTGTCTTATGTTGATGACATCTATCTGACAGACAATAGTCTAAACAAACATTTAGCCAGGGTGGATATATTGTTTTGTGATTTGCCACACAAGGCAGCAAATTAAATATCAAGAAATCAAAAATTGTTTTTTTTAATGTCCTATTTTTAGGATATGAGCTACCAAGTGAAGAAAATAGCCTGGCACCAAAATTCCTAGAGAAATGTGTGGAACTACAACCACCAAATACCATCAAAAAATTACAGTCATTGCTGAGTTTCTTTAACTATGGCAGAACATACATTCCAGAATGTGTAGAACATATAAAACCACTGTATGACTCGATTCATCCAGACTTCTCAAGCAAATATTGGACACCATTACACACACAAATCCGAGCTTTACAGATTGACATGCTCAAAGCAAAACACTTGCACACACGTTTGCACCCATTGAAAAAATACTGACTACTGATCAAATGATTGTCGTAAAGGAGAGACTGTTAGCCCAGGGGAAATGCATTCTTGTCATTACCTCGATACAAGCGTCCTAAACGCAAAAGCATTACACCCAGGCTGGATTCAATGGGCTACCTCCTTGACTGCCTCAGATATTGATTATGTTTTTTTAATCCAAAACTCAAGGCCAAAGAACTTCTCCAGTATGAACTTCAATAACCCATGTCCACTAACATCTTTCCTCTTGAACAATATTGAATCATCATTAACACTGATGGTTCAGTTCACCAATACTCTGTCGCTTGCACAACTGTTTGCGGGGTAATAAAGGATGGTCAATTCCAGCCTGAACAAAACTACATGCAGACTCTGGGGGACTACACAGCACAATTTGCAGAGCTTAAGGCTCTAATCTTGGCACTGCAACACACAGATCCTGAACTTTCATCCTTGATTGTGTGCAACTCATACTACTGTGTCCAGTCCTTCAATGAATACTTACACTACAGGCTTCTAAATGGGTTCAGAGATTCCAAAGGAAACACCATAAAAAACAAATTTGTGTAGGGTGAGGTGCCAGACCTTAAAGACAAGCTGCCACGGGCCATGTAGTACATACATTGAGTCACCAACGTGTTGGAATATATGTTGTAGGAAATACCTTGGCTGACAAAGCAGCCAAATCTGCAGTAGCTCTAACGCAGTTCTGCACTAAAAGGATTAGTGCCAGCTTGCACCATTCCTGAGCGCCAGCTTGAGCTAGCATCAACTAAAAAAAATGACCCTAGCCAGGTGGGGGTGGCGGTATGGGAATCGGAGGTTGTGCTAAAAATTACATTAAGCTGGTTAGCGGCAAAAAAATGCTGCTATCCAGCCTTGCGTCATTTCCAGGCGCACAACCATCCCAAAACATGACTCCTATCTTAGAAAAGACAGGAGTCATGCCCACCACCCCAATGGCCAGCAGAGGTGACCAGTTTACCCTGAGCATGGCCATTGCACCCAGTGCCATGCAGGGGGCCCCTTGTTAGGGCCCCTAATGGCACTTAAAAAGAAAAAATTCTTACCCATACTTAACCTACTTACCTGGGATGGGGTCCCCCATCCTCTGGTGTCCTTCTGGTGTGGGTTGGGGGTGTTCCTGGGACCCATTCTATGGTGTCTGACCATGAAAATGGGTCCACAGGTCCCCTGACACCTGATCTGACCCAGGAGTTAAATAATGGTGCTTAGCAAAATTAGCACCCTTATTTAGCCCTGCCCCCAAACCATGCATCATTTTAACATGGGGGATAAATGTGGCGCTATGGGGATAGCACCATTTTTTGGATGGGAACGCTTACCTTGCATCTCATTGACGCAAGGTAGGTTCAGGTATCCAAGAAATGGTGCAAACTCCAATATTTTGACACAAGAAGACGTGACTAGTGTCAAAATATAAATATAGAGTTCAGTTTGTGCTGAATTTGCATAAAAAGAATGATGCAAATTCAGCACTAACAGAATATAAATATGCCCTCTAAGTGCCCATAACATTGCCTTTGCAACAATACCAGGGGTGGGTTATCGCGTAATCCCCAACCAAGGCCAACAATTCGTTTTTATCAAAGCAGCACATGAAGGGGTTGCTTCTGCCCATGCTGGTGTGGCAACTATCATCACCCTATTGCTAAAACACTATTAGTGGTCAGGTCTATACAAAACAGATCAAGTAGTAAGTCCTTAATTGTGACATTTGTCAACAAATAAAGGGGTCCACCATCAAATTTACACCGCAGACTCTCCTCTTAGTTTCCAACAAACCATTACAGAGTATCTACAACTAGATGAGACCTCCAAATACATTTTAGTCGCTGTTAATTCATGTTTCAGGTTTCTATGAGTGTGGCCACAACTATCAGCTGACACTTGAACTGTTATTAAAGGTTTGCAAGTCTTTATCTGGACGTATGCAGTTGCAGCATTCCATTCGGACCAGGACTCTGCCTTTGCCTCAAGAACATTCAGGGACACCATTGCAAAGGTGGGTGTTGAAGTGCAGGTCTCATCTCCTTATCATCCCAAGGGAATGGTGATCGTAGAGCGGAAGAACTGAGACTTAAAACAATCTTTAACAGCTAGAGTATTAGGTTCAAGTCGTAGTTGGCTCCATCACCTGTATAGAGTCCATAGAGCACTAAAATATCTGCCCAGAAGGTCTTTGGGAGGACGTACCCCTTATGAAGTTTTGTTTGGGATACCTATGTATGTCCCACATCTGGTGCAATAGTGGCAGAAACCGCATTAGACATGAATGAATGTGTCACTGTCTTGCAGAAAACAACAGTTCAGTGATGAAAATTTATCAGCATATGCTACCACATTGAGAATGAGGGATTTGTCAATATCCACAGGCTGAATTCCTAAAGTTGGAGATATAGGGGGTGATTCTGCCGCCCGCCAAGCGGGAACCGCCAGAATACCGCTGCGCAGTCAAAAGACCGCCGCAGTAATTCTGAGTTTCCCGCTGGGCGGGCGGGCGACCGCCAGAAGGCCGCCCGCCCGCCCAGCGGGAAACCCCTTCCCACGAGGATGCCGGCTCCGAATGGAGCCGGCGCAGTGGGAAGGGTGCAACGGGTGCAGTTGCACCCGTCGCGATTTTCAGAAAGTCTTTATGGGGCCCTGTTAGGCATGGGCACTGCAGGGGCCCCCAGGGGCCCCATGACACCCGTTACCGCCATCCTGTTCCTGGCGGTGAAAACCGCCAGGAACAGGATGGCGGTAAGGGGGTCGGAATCCCCATGGCGGCGCTGCAAGCAGCGCCGCCGTGGAGGATTCCTTAGGGCAGCGGGAAACCGGCAGGAAACCGGCGGGACACCGCCGGTTTCCCGTTTCTGACTGCGGCTGTACCGCCGCGGTCAGAATGCCCATGGGAGCACCGCCAGCCTGTTGGCGGTGCTCCCGTCATTTTAGCCCTGGCGGTCGTCGACCGCCAGGGTTAGAATGACCCCCATAGTTTGTGAAAAGATACCTGTGAAGAAGGACTTTGCCCCATCCTAAAGACCACCAGTTTCAGTCTTGGGAATACATGGTACGAGAATTGCCATTCTACCATCGCTGCCTTTTTCTAAAGAAAACAGCTTTGTTTTAATTGACAATGGCAAATTGCGCAGGTGGCGGATACTGCACAGTAGACCAGGAGGACTCCTGGGCAGTTCCCTCACTCTTCTCACTACCATCCAGGATTTACCTCTTCATGCACTCAACACTGCTGAAAATACTTCCCCAAGCTTGGGGAAGGTGAAGAATGAACTTCTGTTGATTCCTGTCACCACTTCATCAATACAAATGTCCAGGATTCAGATTTGCACTCTTCAAATGCAACACAAACGGATGGAATAATTTATTACAAACCACCTTTGGATACATTTACCAGTTCCCTTTCACCTGCACTAGCTTCAGTTTTTGCACAATTACTGCTGGATACTTTGCTGACATAGACGACTTTTCTTCAAAATCTTCACATTATCTACAGTACCTGCTTTAAAGCATGTCAGCTCTATATGTGGCTTAAACATAATTATTTGGTTCACCCATGGTATGCCATGTGGATACATATGACTTTGCTTGCCTTTCTGCTTTGAATTGGTTTTCTTATTTTTTTCTTACTGCTGCTCCATGGTCATTATCTTCCTCAATGCTTTGCTGTTGAACTGGTGGATTAGGTTTAAAACATTACCTATCCTCACATAAGCTCCGAAGGGACTTGTCCCTTGTGAGCATTTCAGCTTTTCCAGATTTGGGATAAAGTACTTTTAAATATCTTCGGCCCTACATTAATGATTCAAATTCCATATGTTTTTAAAGTATCAGTGAATTATATTACTACACCAGGGGTTGTTTCTGGTGACTGGGATGTAAAAACAGCTGATTCTATGCTTTCTGAGCTTGAATATTGCACTGTATTTGAAAGTAAAGGTGTATACATAATCACAATGAATTATGGGGAAATGTTTTGTTATCATCATTACAGGCATCATTTTCTAAACTGAGCTGGCACCCCAAAAGTAGTTTAGAATTACACACAATGGGAATATTTTCAAACTCCACCTGTGGTGAGTTCTAAAACATATGTAGAACATTTTTCTTATTTTACTGGGCATAATGTGAAAGATGCTGAGTCCTATTACTTTTAAATTACCGCCTTCAGAAGCAAGAAAAATATTGCTAACAGATAAGTTGACTTAATGAGATTTGTTTGTTTCCCAGTTGGCTATAGAAGGCTATGAGTATAGGATGAAGTCGATTGACTTAAAGAGTGTGTGGGGAACAAAAGATTGGCAAATACAGGGTAGGGAAGCTTTATTTAGAACATGCCTTATTCTGTTACAAATTACATTTCTCAATGACACCATATAGCAAACAACTTGTTTAGGCTTGGCAAAAATGAAGGAAATGAGTGTGTCCAGTATTCCCTCACCAGCTAAATTTGATAATTGGCAAAATAATTTAAATGTCACTGAACGACAGCTCAATGATTGGGTTCGGAACAGTACCTTTAATTCATCACTTTCAGGTCCCAATGGGTGGTTATTGTGACCAGTGAACACAAAGGGTTATCATGTACATTTTGTCAACTACTCATGGGTTTTAGAGAGAGCAGACCTGACCCTCATTGCGTCACCACACAATGCTTTGGTATTATGGCAACATACATTGTGGGCAAACTTTGTCGACATTGGTTAAAATCTTCCTCATTAACAACTGTAAAAGAACACCTTAGTCCCCTTTCAGGAGATTTAGACTTGCAAAATTTCTTGTCAGGTCAGGCAATTTGAAGAGCAGGTGGAGTTTGCAGACCAGGATAGACCCCAAGGATACCCCAGTCACCTAAGTACCGGCCAGGAGGGTCCAGAAAAGTCCCAGGAGAAGGAGAAGAGAAAGCGCAAGTGTCGCTTTAGTGAGGAGGAGCATGACATTCTGGTCAGAGAGGTAACGGAGCACCAACACAAGCTCTTCGTCACCTCCAAATTGCCAGTCGGTAGGAGAGATGTAATATAGCAGGAAATAGTAGACAAAGTCAACAGCGTGGCAGAGGTGAAGAGGACTGTCACCGAGTGCAAGAAGCACTGGCATGGTTACAAGCGCAGGACTACGGAGAAACTGGCCAGGAACCGAAAGGCAGCACTGCAGACTGGAGGTGGAAGTCCCGCACCACAGGAGGACCTAGATGCGCTAGAGGAGATGGTTGCAGGGGTCATCCCAGAGGAGCTGGTCACTGGAATTGTAGGACAGAGCGGACTACCAAGAACCATCACAAATGCAGGGTAAGTTGCAGGGACGAAATATCTGGGATTCCACAAATGGCAGAAGGCGGAGGCACATAGGACACACTCAATGCATGCTAAAGAGTTGCATCGGGACACACAGGCCCTAAATAAAGACGCACCATCCCCACCCAAGCCACACATGTACTGATGCTTTGGTTGTGCTATGCACTCCAACATATACACAACGTGGACATAGGCCACTCACTATGGCCATACTATACCATGTTAATATGCATCACATTGCCTGGAAGGGACATGCAAATAGTGTGGCTGTGCCATGACAAAACCCATTGCATATTGTCAAAGCCCCTGTACCTATAGAACTTTGACATCACATTCTAGGACGGAAGTCAATACCACCAAGGGGTAGTGTCAGGGTGGTGTATCTGGCCAAATGCTTCTCTTCCTTCTTGTCGTATTGACTTTCTCATGTGTGCTGCATCTTGCAGCAGACATTTAAATGCCACCATAGCAAAAATAGTTTGTACATGTGCAGAAAGGGACACCTCCCTGCACGTAAACAAATCATCCCCTCAAGACAGGTACCCCTTCTCCATGCTGCAACAATGCCTGTGTTCATGCATGGAGAACAAATCTGTGTAGACGCAGGGGAAGTTGCAGGGCTGTACTATATTCAAGTAAACATGGCACATCCTGGCATATCTAAACTGGTGCAATGTTGTGCAACACATATTGTGCAGCCCTGAGCCGTGCCACATGAGAAAAAATGTGCCCTAAATCTTGCAACCTGTGGAACACAACCCATACAGGGTGAACCCACATCAACTCAGAGACAACCATATGCGCCATATATAGGAACAGCCACAAAATAAAACACATAAAACACATAGAGCATGTCTGTGAACATCATGTGTGCAGCTGTACAAGTTGCTGCAATCTCAACATCTGACAAAATACAGGCCCAGATTAAATAGAAAATTACGGTGTGTGGCTCTGTGCCAAAAAAGGCAGCATCAAGCACTGTCATTTTCAAAATGCAGAGATGCGCCATATTTATAAGAATATGACGCACCCCTGTGTTTCCCCCTGCACCAGCGTTAAATTAGCTGTTGTGCACCAACGCAGCCACCCTTACACCATGGTGCAAGGATGGCTGCATTGAGGGCGAGATTGTTATTGTGCAGGAAGAAACACCTTCCTGCACCTCAACAAACTTAAATGGCGATTTACTCTTTCTATGTGTGCTGCAGAAAGCAGCACACATAGAAAAAGCAAAAAAGGAGAAATGTAAGCTTTTCTCCTTGTTTTGCCCTGCTAACCCCACCAGTGGGCTGGTGTTAGATTTAGGAGCTGCTTCCGGTTTACAAAAACTCGTAAATCTGAGGCAGTGTCAAAACTCAATGGGTGTTGCTGTGGCACGCCAACTGCAACACCCATTGCACGCACCTTACATACAAAGTGCTATGTGGGAAGGGGCCATATGTACAAGGTGGTGTTAAGCCACAAAAAGTGGCTTTACGCCACCTTGTAAATACGGTGCAGGGCATTGCACCACCAGAGCTCACCAAAAGTGACACTCAGGTGGCGTTCAGGTCACCTAAATATGCACCCAAAACACCTTGTGAGCTTGACCCATGCGTGATGCACAATGCAACACATAATTTACAACTACAACCTTGGGTCAGTAACATGTCACTGAGCCTCCAGTAGCAAATAAATGATGTGTCATGTCAACAGCTTCAACAATCTAAGATTGACTTTACACTATCTCATTGCAGAGGATGATGGCTTACCTCCAGCCGAGCTCCCGCTCCTGGATTTTACAGATGACACAGATGACCACTTGCCAACCATCAATGAACAGACTTTCCAGGATGTCCTAGGATCCCTCCAGACACCACCTTCAGTCACAGGGAGGACACACAGGGGGTCATTCTGACCCCGGCGGTCAGAGACCGCCGGGGCCAGGGTCGGCGGGAGCACCGCCGACAGACCGGCGGTGCCCCGCAGGGCATTCTGACCGCGGCGGTTTGGCCGCGGTCAGATGCGGGAAACCGGCAGTCTCCCGCCGGTTTCCCGCTGCCCTGCAGAATCCTCCATGGCGGCGGAGCGCGCTCCACCGCCATGGGGATTCTGACACCCCCTACCGCCATCCTGTTCCTGGCGGGTCTCCCGCCAGGAACAGGATGGCGGTAGGGGGTGCCGCGGGGCCCCTGTAGTGCCCATGCCAATGGCATGGGCACTGCAGGGGCCCCCGTAAGAGGGCCCCACAAAGTATTTCAGTGTCTGCTTTGCAGACACTGAAATACGCGACGGGTGCCACTGCACCCGTCGCACCTTCCCACTACGCCGGCTCAATTCTGAGCCGGCGTCCTCGTGGGAAGGTTGATTTGCCCTGGGCTGGCGGGCGGCCTTTTGGTGGCCGCCCGCCAGCCCAGGGCAAATCCCAAAATACCCTCAGCGGTCTTTCGACCACGGAGCGGTATTTTGGTGGGGGAAGTCTGGCGGGCGGCCTCCGCCGCCCGCCGGACTTAGAATCACCCCCACAGTGTTGCACGGTCTCCACATGAACCATCCAGTTACCAACACACACTACCAGCCAGTACTCACACAGCCCTGGACTCTGAGGACCCAGAGATCACCTTTCAGAGAACAGTACTAGGAGTCCAGTGGGAGCTGGCCAAGCAGGTGCAGGTGGAGATGGAGATCTTGGCAGGAAGCCTAGAGGGAGTGCGGACATGCCTCAATCCAAATAAGGACAACTCAGCTGTCATCAGAGTCACCCACACCGTGCTACATGGACTCCAGCAATCTCTGGCAGAGGCTACAACAATTGCCCTCCCAAACTGGCAGCAGCATAACAGACAACAGGCTTGGGGCTAAGCAGAATACCCTGGAGTCCATACAGCGGGAATTGGCCTCCCTCAGGGAAAACATGGCTACCTACCACTGTGATGTAACTGTAGTGTTGAAAAATCAGCAGTTCCTCCTTGCTGCAGTGATGCCTTATGTGTTCCCACAAATGGCAGCTACCGGGACCTTTGACTTCACATCTCTATCCCTTGAAATGTGTGTGGCTCCCTTTATCTCTACAACAGCACCAGCCATGGCACAGGAGGCACTACACATATTGGAGAATGAAGATGTGGAAGGAATTACATTCATAAGGAAGAGCACCCAGTAGCACCAGTTTGTGCCACATAGAAAGTATCTCCTTAGTTCTGGGTTTAAGATCATGCCAGTGTTGTGACAGTAGGCAATGTGCTCTCTTCACCCAACCACTGTTGACTTGTCTGCTATGTACTGTCATTGTCTCCATTCTTACCAATTCGCAATTTCTAACCTCACTATTCCACACTACTCCTAATCATGTCTCATGACATGCCCCTCAACCCTGGACTCTTATTGTGCTACATTTGGCAAACGTTCACTCATGGGGTCTGTGAACTGGACATTGAATAGAATTTATAACTACACTTGCACCTGTACAAAAAGCACCTTGAATACATGTAGCATTTCTATGCTTACTGTGATCCATCTACTCAGCTAAATGATTGCATTGTGTGAATCAATGTCATATCCATGCATGAGTGCATTACTATCAGACAAAAAGCCACACACTAGGATCCTAACATGAGAAAGCTGAATGATGGTGTTGTTGGCTACAACCAACTTACTGAGAATTCTATACAAATATTGAGCAGATAATAGAAACAGGATTTATTGTAACATTTCTAACAACTATATACCTAATAATAACCTAAAAACTACCCTACACTAAACTGACATAAACTAACTTAACATAACTAACAACAACACCTATCTAACCTATTCTAAATGTATCTTACACATGTAACACTACACTCTAAACATTGCCTCCCTCCCCATAAGACACAAGATACAAGTAGGACAACATAAACTATGACTACACATGTACTAATCTAACCTATGGCCTAAACAAATATAGATTTTTGAGTTCTTTTTATTTTTATATTTGTTTTTATTTTTTTTATACACAAATACCCCAACATGGTCTATCACCCAACCCCCACCAATAACAAAATGTAGAAAAACCGACCCCAACTATACTTAATCTAACCTATGCCTACCGTACACTAACCTAATACTACCCACCTAAAACCCAATCTAAAACTATGTACAACAGTAAAAAAGAGGGGAAGGAAATGGGAGGCTGTGGAACAAGCTTATTTTATTGTTTTCATTTTTTTTCTTGATATACCTCAACATCTTCTTGTTGTCAGCACTCTCCTTCTCCTATTTGTCCAGTCTGGCCATTATTTTGGCCATTTGCCATCTCATGTCCCTTTCAAATTGGCTGCTCATTACCGCAGTAGGTGGCTGAATAAGTGCATGGCTGCTAACAGGTGCAATTGACATGGAGGGGCTTCTACTTGCAGAGCCCCCCTGCACCCCTGATGGTTTGCCAACACTGTCCTTCTTTTGCTGTAGCAGCTGTGGAGGTCCCCCATTTGCAAACTCACGCCATTCCCCAGCTGCCTTTTCCTTGTGGAACCTCCTTCCCATCCTGTGGTATCCGGCATCCACTTCCATAATGTGGCTGTAGTGTTCTGTCTTTTTGTGGAATGCGTGCCATTGGTCAGGTGTCATATTGGCAGCTGAAAAATGAAGAGAATCAAGCATCACATTCAGCACTGGGTGGAGGTTGAACAGAGATATAATGTACACTGCAACTGCAGATGACACATGCAGTCCACCATACATTCCTCAACAATGACTTCCTCCTCATCTATGTCTATTTCCTACCAGCCATCTACGCTATAATGTACATGTCACTGGGATGACGGCTATCCATTGTTGACCATCAGGGTCCAGAGCAGAGTGGACTAAATTGTCCTTGATCAACATTTGTGTCATCAAGCTTGTGAGGATTTTGTTCCCCAACAAGTCTAAATTTCCCGTGTCCTTGTCCACAAGTGGGGCTGTGCATGCAATCCACTACATTGACACCCCTGGTGAAACATCAAGGCTTGCCCAGCCATCATGGATACAAGATGGGGACCATATGATAGTCTGGAAACTTCCCACCGGCTATGCTCAGGTGTGGTAAATCATTATTCATGTGTCCTGGTTTAAGACCTGGCCTAAGCACACATTACAAGGGGGCACACTGATGCCCATGATGTGCCCACATGTACAACTAATGCAATGTCCCCAGGAAGTTTAGCCAAAGCCTGAGCTGCACATCAAAGTTGTCAACACATTACAGAGCAGAAGCCCCCTACCCTGTGCTATGTTCTGCTACATATGTAAATGGCATACACATGGTGGCTGAATGCGTGCCCTTAGGCCCACAGGGAGTTTGGCACTACACTGGATTCTGCAACAGTATTCTAATATATTGAACATCATGTGCACATGCATGTTAGACATCATCAAAGTACCAGGTATGCACTCAGCATTCACATCATATGCACATGTGATGTGACCTACATCACTCAAAAATATCATGGTGGCAGGACCATGTTGTGAATACTGCTGAGATCTGGCTTGGGAAAATAATATTGACTTTTCCCACAAGCATCTGGAGCTGAGTTGCCTCCTAATTGTGTATACTACTGATTATTGTTCAGAACTATATGGGTCCTTGCAGTACCAAGGCCTCAATATATATCTGAAAGGTAGTGGGGCACCTGTTGTGCAAGTGTCGCCTACATAAGCCCCCTAGAGATCTCAAAAGATATAACCTACACCTGTACCATCTTGTGAGTAAGTGTAAGCTATGTGTGGCACACAGTGCTGTCAACAGTGCTGTGACAAAGTTGTTGACTCATATCATGATAGACATCAATGAATATGTTGTCAGCCATTCCATTTCCTAATAACAACAATTCCATGCCAGCACACATTGCCCCCTGTGCTAAAAGCAAGCCATTCCCAATGCTCAACATTCCAACATTCCAACAGACATGATGTCACCATTCTTACTCCGATTATATCATATCATTGGTCAGGCAAAACCATTATTCATAGCATTCCACACATCAGACTGACTCACACCAATACCTGGATCGGAAAACATGACGCACAAGATGACACTTACTGTCTGCCTCGGGGTCTTGAAATCAGGCCACCTCATAAATGGTGTAGGGTGGAAGTCCTCCCGCAAGACACGAATGGAAAACATTGCTTAGTGATATTTATTCATATCAGTTAATTGATGACATTGTTAAACTATCAACTTGTTAGGCTGGGTGAGCAAGTCATCCTAGTGGTAGATCAGAGCAACAGCCAAACACCTCTTATCAGTCAATCACACATAGGCGGTCATTCTGACTTTGGCGGGCGGCGGAGGCCGCCCGCCAAAAAGTCCCGCCGTCAGAATACCGCTGCGCGGTCAGAAGACCGCCACGGTTATTCTGAGTTTCCCACTGGGCTGGCGGGCGACCGCCAGGAGGCCGCCCCCCAGCCCAGCGGGAAACCCCTTTCCATGAGGATGCCGGCTCCGAATGGAGCCGGCGGAGTGGAAGGGGTGTGACGGGTGCAGTTGCACCCGTCGCAATTTTCAGTGTCTGCTTGGCAGACACTGAAAATCTTGGTGGGGCCCTGTAGGGGGCCCCGCGACACCCGTTACCGCCAGCCAGGTTCTGACGGTCAAAACCGCCAGAACCAGGCTGGCGGTAAGGGGGTCGGAATCCCCATGGCGGCGCTGCAATGGGCAGCGGGAAACCGGCGGGACACCACCGGTTTCCCGTTTCTGACCGCGGCTGTACCGCCGCAGTCAGAATGCCCATGGGAGCACCGCCAGCCTGTTGGCGGTGCTCCCGCGGTCGTTGGACCGCCAGGGTCAGAATGACCCCCATAGTCTCAGATGATGGAGACCCAGGCACCTACAAACCATTGCTTTACCACACACTCCTGTGGTGCATTTCACTGCACCATAGACACATGGCATTGTCATGCAGGTGTTTGTTAGCTCTACACCTGCATGACCATATGGAAATGTTACTGTATGCTGCATCTCAAGGGCATCTGATAGTTGTTGCATTGGCGATCCCATTGTGACACCCATAGCATTTGAGCCTGCCCCAGATGTTGTAGTCATCTACCTCATTGTCCCCGCAAACTGACAAACAACTAACCAGGGGTTGTGTGGGTATTCCAAAGTGTTGAGGAGTGCAGTGATACATCCTTGTTTGAAGTTACTAATAAGTGCGTGCCATCACAAGGCACACACACAAGCAATAATGCCATTGAAGTTTACTTATTTTTAAATAGTTGTACCTACCTGCACATTGACTGATAGAAATTACAGATGTATTGCCAATAGTGTGTGGCCAACCATTGTTGACACAGTATACCATTATTTGTCCAGGAAAGGGTAAGACCACGCGCAAAGACATATACCTCAACACTGACACACTTGATCTGTGGTCTAAGGATCCATATGTTGGTGCAGGTTTCTGAGTAATGGGCCAGTGATGGAGCAGATGCAAGACAGCCCCATACTGTCAGTGAGATGCAGCAGGCTTGTGGTACTAAATCAGCATGTGCGTGTGTGGTAATAGACATAGCTTGGGTTGTATGTAATACACAATGTACAGGAAGAGGAAAGTGCTAGTAGTCTTTACCCAGTGCATAGTCAAGCCCCCTCACATGTCCTTGGCCAATGACACAAAGGGGGCAGATTGAACCACAGTGGTGCAGCACCAAGTGCATCACTACATTCCTTGTGGCCCTCAGTGCACCCCTTACCCCTGCATGTGTGCACCTACTGAGAATTAAGGCACAGCATGATGCAGGTAGTGCCTAACTGCATTTTTTTTGTATAGGAAAATTATGTACTTACGTATGAATTTTGGTATTTCTCATTTTCCCCAGAGGCTTTTACATTTGCCCCCTCCCCCAAATATGTCTTGCCACCCCCATACATGGTGCATGGCGCAGGCCTCATGTTGTGCTGCTCAAAACTGAGTTACCCTAGGCATGCATCACAACACTGTGTAATGGTTGTGCGGGAAAGATGGCACAGCTGCCCTGCCTCAGCTTCATTAGGGTACATTAAAATGGCAGCCCTAAGGTGGCACTGGGGATCTTCATACAGTCAGAATACGACATGTCCAGATCCTTAAACATGGCATGCTGCTCTTAACCGTATCAGAACCTGTCATGCACATGCAAATAATGGACTTTGTATAGAATTGGGATACTTACCACCTACTCCACCAATCTCGATGCCCAGGTGATCCAGCAGATCTTGCTCCTTTGTGATGAGGTCAGCCCAGCGGTGTATCAATTGGTGGTCATTCCTTTCTGTGGCAAAAACTCTAGTCAGGTGGCGGAGCACCTTGCCCACCACAGCTTCCTGGCCGCTGTGGGGTAGCCCTGTATGACACTGCCACCCAGTACCAGCATCACCAGGAGGTAATGTTGTGCCAGCCAAATGAAGCCCCCCAGCTCATTGGCTGACATCCTGACCATCCTTCCTTTCCCTGAGATAATGGACTGCAAATGCAGTTGACAGAAACAAATGCCCTAAGACGACCCCAACTATCCCAAATACCCAATAAACTATCCTTCCCCAAACACCCCAAAATACATGACAGATACAGAACACTTACAATACAAAAGACAGATTAAATGACAAATAAAATACAACAGCTACAGGCCACAGCACAAAAACACTCCCAATACTCCAAAACTCCAACAGCACCAGCTCCTCTCAAGCAGTCACCGGCAATAAGACTGTGAAGTGAAAGTGAAAGTGGACTCACTATACCATGTATGCAGGCAGTATGTCCTGTTTCATCACTTCCTGGGCCTGAGCATTTCATTTCCAGTCAGGTGTCGTTTTTTTTATGCATGACGTTCATGCGTTGTTTCCCATTGTGCATGTGTAGGAGGCTGGCCTGGTTTTAGGTGGGTACCAAAGGAACTTACACCTTATACCAGGTTCAGTTATCCCTTATTAGTGAAATGTAGTCAGTGTCTAGCAGTTAAGCTGTCTAGGGGTAACTGTAACTGAGCAGCCAAGGCTGAACTAGGAGACATGCAAAGCTCTTGCAGTACCACTGTAGTCACACAGTACTCACACACATGAAAGGAAATACTCAATGTTACAAAAATAATGGGTCATTTTGGTGACACAAATGCCACAAATACCTTAGAAACTATACTCCCTTAGGAGGTAAGATATATACACAGTATATTTACTAGAATCCAAAAACAGGTAAATAAACAGTTACGAACAGTGCAAATAGTGAAAATCACAATAGGTTGCAAGGGGCCTAGTGGGAAAACAAACCATATACTAAAATAGTGGAATGCGAAAGTCGGTTTTCCACCTAGGCAAGTGTAGTGTGTAGAGAGTCACTGGGAGTGTAAGAAAACACCAAAGGTAAGTAATAGAAGTCACCCCAGAGCCCAGGAAAACAGGAGTAAATCACAGTGAGTTTCCTGAAACACACAAGATGTTGTGATAGAAGATTATGCAAGAACCAGAAGAGACTGCAAGACACCAACAATGGGTTTCTGGACCTGAAGACCTGTGGAAGAAGGGGACTAAGTCCAAGAAGCACTGAAGAGTTGAGGGAGAACAGCAGCCCCTGCTAACCCGGATGAAGGTGCAAAAGAAAACCACCAGTGAGAAGACAAAGTCAGTTATGCACTCAAGAAGACAGATGCAGGTTCCTGGTTGGTGCAGAAGATGTCCCATGCCGGATGGATGATTGCAGTCTGGTTTGCGTCGCTGGATTACGCCAACAAGTCTTGGCACACGCAAAGCTCATGATTAGCAGAAAATGGCCCTGCCTGGGACAAGGAGGGACCTGGTGGCCTCTACCCAGAAGGAAGAGACAGATGGGGCTCTCAGCAACTCAGAGAGCCCTCAGAAGACCAGGCAGCATGCACAGGAGTCCCACAGCACAGGGACAAAGAAGGTGCAAATGGAGGCCCATGCAGCACGACACAAAGGGATCCCACAATGCCAGAGAATCACTCAGGAAGCGGTGCATCACAAGATGGACTGCTGGGGGCCTAAGCTGTGCTGTGCATGAAGAACTTCTTGGAAGGTCATACTCAAGCCTTGAAAACTGCAAGTCACATGGTGGATGGGGGTACTGTCTTGCATGGGGAGGCAAGCTCTTACCTCCACCAAAGTTGGACAGCTGGACCTTGGGACTGTCAGGTCACTTAAGTCCTCCACCTGTGTTGCTGGATCCACGCTCGTCATCTGGAGAGGGGACCCACACCACCAGTCGTTGCCTGGCGAAGCAGGGAAGTGACTTTGTTACTCCAGGGGAGATTGCTTCGGGTCTTCTGGTGCAGACTGAAGACAGGCCACCCTCGGAGGATGCAAGACCTGGAAACTGTTGCAGTTGCTGGCTGAAGATACAATGTTGCAGAAGTCGTCTTTGCTTCTTTGTTGCAGTTGGTAGAGTTCGTGGAGGGTTCAGCTGCAGTTCTGCCAGTAGAAGATGAAGTAAAGGATGCAGAGGATTCCTGCTGGAGTCTTGCAAACTGAAGCTGAGGAAACACCCAGAAGAGAGACCCTAAATAGCCCTGAAAGGGGGATTGGTCCGCTACACATGTAAGGACCTATCAGGGCAGGGCTCTGACATCACCTGCTGGCACTGGCCACTCAAAAGCTCCCAGAGTGCCCCACCACCTTGGAATCTAAGATGGTAAAACCCAGGGACACTCTGGAGGAGCTGTGGGCACCACCCCTGGGGGGGTGTTGGACAGGTGAGTGGTCACTCCCCTTTCCTTTGTCAAGTTTCGTGCCAGTGCGGGGACTAGGGGTATTGACTTATGTCCAGTGCATGCGTAAAATAGCTTCCCCACACTCATGAAGTGCAGGAAAATGCCCCTAGATGACGTGGGGGCACCTCTGCTAGTGCAGCGGTGGCCTCACAAACAGGTACTTTGCACCTGTGGGTTGGAAGGCCTGACATACAGGTGACTTATAAGTGACCTGGTGCAGTGTAAATTGCTGTGAAAGGGTGCATGCACCATTTCATGCAGGCTTAAATGGCAGTCCTGCAGAAGCCTTTGCATGGGCTCCCTATGGGTGACAAAAGTAATGCTGCAGCCCATAGGGATCCCCTGGAACCCAATGCCATGGGTACCTAGGTACCATATACTAGGGACTTATAAGGGGTGACCAGTATGCCAATTTGTGATGAAATACTGGGTTATCAGTATGTAGTGACAAATTTGGGAACAGAGAGAGCATAAGCACTGGGATCCTGGTTAGCAAGATCCCAGTGACACAGTCAAGCATACTGACAAAAACAGTAAAACATACTGACAAGTAGGCCACAAACCATAGGCAATGGGGTCCTGGCTAACAGACGCTTTGGGGCTAGGCATCTTTTAGCTTAGGAGAAAAGTATGGTACATGCGTACGCATGTACATTTTTGAACGCATGGCGGTCATGCGTCAAATTTTTCCCCATTGTGCGTGAAAAGGCCTGTGGACGTGCAATAGATGCTCAGGGTCCAGGCGCCTTTTATTTGTGGATAAAAATATGAGGTTTAGCATTTGTATCTATATTTTTGATTCATGACCGTGATGTGTCAAATTTTCCCCTGGGTGCGTGAAAAGGCCTGTGGACGTGTGATAGACGCTCAGGGGCCAGGTTTCATTTTTCAGACGTTGCAGAGTGCAGATTTGAGCCGTTTGCATCATTTTTTATGCATGATCCAAATGCGTGGAATTTTGCAATGTAGGCCTGAGTGTACCCAGATTCACTTACCATGTCACATGGGCTATGCCACACAGTTGTAATTATGGTATGGCTACATGTGTGTAACTATCCAGTGATATCTCTATGGTGACATTGGTATGTTGAACCCATAGGTTTGTTTATGAGCCTGCAGCATGTGATTACTCGTACCTTGTGCATATGTGCATGTGTAGCCACACTGTGTCCACCTACATCTTAGCACATGTGTACTAGGAGTGACATATGTGTTTGAACACTTATTTGTGGGAGTACTACCTTGTTATGTCTGACATACAAATGTATATATAACAACAAAACAAAATATATGATGGCCTATGTCCAACACATGGGAAGGCGTATGACAGCCCTAACAATTTGTATTCAGAGGATGCAGTGGACTAGGGCTGGGTTGACATCACTTTACCCCTCCCAGTTTGCGTATGCATGTGTGTCCACTCTGTGGTGTGTTTTGGGTTTTGCCTTTATATGCTCTGCTACACGTCTGACATATAGTTACCCAAGAATCTTAGTTGCAGGAGATGGTATGTAGATGTGTCACTGAAGGTTGCTATATGCAGTTTGGATGTAAAGATATGTGCAGTGTCATTTCAGTAACATATGACCACAGTGGTGTGTTAATGGGATGTGAAACCTCACATAACTGTCTTCCTGTATGGCCAGATGCTGGACTTTAACTAATGCCTGTGTAGTCATAGCAGTGCCACTTATGTTTCTGTATGGCACAAAACATGTGAAGATAATTTCTTTCAGTCACTGATGTTGTGATACCCAATCCCTTACATTTGTGGTAGGCTGCCTTTTGTTCAGAATCCTATACACCTTACAATTCCTGAGCCATTTCAGTGGTACATGTGGATTGAGATCTGTGGTATATGTGTTCATGCCACCAACTAGGCACTCACATTTCTCCACGTCATGTTTTTCATGACTGTCATATACAATGGCATACCACTGCGTAGCAGTGTTACAGTCTGGCATGGATGACAGCCTACTCTTCATCGCTACTGTGGGAGTTTGTATGGCAACACAAACCCATGGTTACATGTGAAGGGGCAGGTTAACGGAGATTCAGTTTACTCAAGCCACTGCGCACATGCATCAGGCCCCAGACAATGTCATATGTTTATGTAGCCAGAGCAGTGGTGTTAGGGTGTTTTGAGCAGGGATCTTGCCTCTTCATGATTGCTTCTCAGCAGAACAATGTACACTCCCCTGCAGACAGACACATACACAATTGTGATCAAACAGACCGGGATATCAAATTGTCCTCTGCGGTACTCGATGTTAGCCTTCCCCTCCCATGTACAGAGGACTGGGTACTTGTACATTTAGGACATGTCACATCATTTGCTGTCCTTAGTAATTTCCATGGACAGCTTGGTTAGGGGTTGTATATCTGTTGTGACTTCTATTTTGGGAACGGGCCAGGGTACAGATGGTGTTACCTGTCACTGCTACCTGTCATGTTGGCATGCGATGGGCAACTACCAGGTTATGGTAGTGGCAGACATGACTGGGTTATGTACTGACCTGGCCACCCTTTCTGTGCCTATTTTGGATGTTCACATGTAGACATTGATGTGTTGCACAGCCAGTAATTGTGTATGTGTTTTCCTTCTCTATGTTTTACCGCATTACTAGTAAGGTATATATATTGTCTCCTACATTGCTCCCATTCTTTAGGCTGCTTGCACTTTGTACATATCTTCTACAGCAGCATTGTCTGGTCATACATGGACAGGATGCAACATGTGTCATGTGTAAATTGTAGATGTACACATCTTCCACTACTGTACATGATAGTTACCATCCCATTGACGGTACTTATGAGATATAATGAGTGCCACGCACACATGACATTACACCTGCCACAGCACTTGTGTTGTCTCCAAGTGACCTCCCATACTGTATTTGCAAGGCAAGTATCTGTGAGTATCTCTCAGCTGTCCATCCACATCCTCTTTTGAACATGAATATGCCTTTCTTCTAGCATGCCACAACCTAGGTAACTCTTACCATGACTGAATGAACATAAATGGCTATTTCTCTGACATTTTTGGACATTGCCGGACATAGTTGCACATCCCACACCTGATTGCCATGTTGGAGCCCAAAACATGTATGGGATAATTTGTAATTATTGCTACCTTGCACTTGTGCTGGCATGTGAGTGACAATGAGTGGTGTGTATTGCTATGTGCTGTGTGATGTTATACAGAGCATAATAGGTAACCATGCTGACACATGTCAAGCATTGTTGGTACTAGAAAACCCTTTGCTACCTAAGACATACACCCATACATCAGTCTTCACATGTTTATCTGCAATTGCTGTAGGCATTTGTCAAGGCAGCAGATGTGTGTGAAAAGTGTGCATCTTATGTACGTAGGGAGTGTTACTCCACCCAGACAAACAATTGTTTGGTGGTGCATTGTCCTATTTAAATCTTAGATCCTGACAATGGGTCTTATGTTGGGATAGTGATTCAGCACCCATAGCTACTTCATTTGTCTGGCAACCTATAGGACACTTTACAGCCAATGTGTGTGTGCCATAAGTGAGGTACAGTCCACCATGGGTCAGTTTTGTGCCCAATGGCAGTGCCAGGGCATAATCCCATGGATACAATGTGCAGGATCTGCCTCTAACACTGGTTAAAATCCCTGTACAATTACAGAAGGTCCAAAGTGACCAACGATGCCCCCCCACCCTTGTCACACATACACTGTGCACTCAAAGTAGCAATCACCCTGAGAAGGGACAGTGTTCAGTTCCTTCATTACTTAAACATCATTTGATCATAGCCCCTACCTTATGTGTGCCCCCTTGCATACATCCTGGTAGGCGTGGTGTTGATGTGGGTAAAGGGCTAGGAATTAGCACCTTTCCCACTTGACAGCACAGTATATGTTGTGGTACATGTGTGGCCTTCAGGAGTCACATGCCCATGAATTTTGTGTCACTAATATGTGACGTGAAGGCAGTAGACCCTCTTACATCACAAATGATGTTGCTACCATAATTGTAACTATTGTGTTTCTTACCTTCTCCCTGAGGTTTGAATTATATTACTTTACAGGGCAACCGCTGTAGATGATCCTGGAGTGATCATGATGCTGAGGGATGCAGGGGAAAGATGCTCAAAAGATGATCTTCTTTAGGTGTGGTTGAAGGGGATGTCTTTGTGGGTGCTCCTCGGTCCACGGGTGATATGGGGTGAACTTGACCACTTAGATCAGTGTCCACCGCAGTCTTCTACATTGCAGTAGCAGGCCAGGTGGTGCTGGGCTACTGGTCAGTCTGCACCGCTGTTAGAGCAAAATCCTTGCATGGAGTTAGTGTCTCTTGGGTGCTACAAATCAGGACTTGAATAGCACTCCTAGGTCAGGAAGACTTGGGTGTAGCTTTTGTTTATCTTAGTTTTGTCATCTTGGGTGCCCGGTGACTGGAAGCAGCAAAATCTCTGTGGTGGATACCAACCTGTAGGTTTGGGCAACCTCAGCTCTTGTGTCCCTGGAGCTGGTTCCAGGACATTAGCTGACTTATCCTTGGAGTCATTGCTATAGGTTGGGACTGGGAATCGACTTTTCCCTGAGCTAGGAGCCACAAGAACAGTCCGGTCTTTGCTAGCCCATAGTGCAGCGGGTGCAGTCCTTCCGATGGTGCAGCTTCTGTTTGTGTGGATCCAGGGGCGGCAGGGCAGTACTTCTTCTGTCCTCTCTCAGATTCCAGTGTTATCTGAGTTTTAGAGTGCCAGGGATGCCATATTTATCACAGGAAATTTGTCCTGAGGGGACCACATGGTCACTAGACGATGGGCTACTGGGACACCGCCTACGGTCGTTAGGAGCTTGGTAGTCCACCCTTGAGGTGTGGCTACCAAAGGGCTACATGCCCACTGTAGAACCCATTTGAGGGCAGTTTTTTCCTCCTTGGCCGTATCTCCACTTTGCCTGAAGGAACAAAAGATATCCTGCTCAGGGGTGTTGGCAATAGTTCCCTCACAAAGGCAGCTTCACTTTTAAAGTTTGCCTTCAGGGCTGGCATGCTGAGTGGCCATACTGGGGGAGGAGGTGACACCTCTCTTCACAGCAATTGGCTTTGTTCCTGTGCTGGGGAGTCATTCACATGTGTCCCCAGGTGGTGAGAAAGTTGTCTGTGTGCCACCGCCTTTGTTAGGCTGATGGATTAAACCCAAATCTGTGACTGAGGGTGAATGTCTGATTTGTTCAGCTTTCCGCCCATCATCTGTTGTTTTTGCATTTGTCGCTCCAAGTGCGAAAGGTATGCTCAGAAGTGGGTGCCGTGCTCACTATGCCAGCAGATTCAAGCTAGCATGTCTGAAGATGGGTGATACCCCGAACCAGTCCCAGGATGATTTTTTCTGGTACAAGGAGGGCCTTGCCTGGCAGTTCGGCCTGAACTGTTCCCATGGGGAACAGGTTCAAGACTAATTTGTATATGGCTGGGTCCAAAAAGAAATGGCATAGTGAGCAAAAAAACTGATGGGTTAAACCCAGATCTGTGACTGGGGGTGAACGTTTGATTTGTTCCGCATTCCGGAATATGTTTTTAAAACGTATAAAAAATATATATCTCTTACTTAACAGAATACAGCTCCTTGTCATATGGCTCTATAGGTCTTTCTTAGGGGAAACTTACATAAAGTTTGAAGGGATAGGGTGGCTTTGCCATTGGTGTGAATGGCAAAGTCAAACACACAGTGAAAACGCCATCCTTCCTGTCTGCATTGGCAGGCTGGGGGCCATTTTGTACTGTGTCACACACAGGGTGACAAAACAATCTGCATCCATGTGTGGACACTCTGCCTTACATGCCTTGGGTACCATATATAGGCAACCTATAAGTAAGCCAGCCCTTGCCAGTTGGGTGTATCCAATTCAACATGCAATTTGTATCGGGTCAGACACTGGCACTGAGGTCTGGTTAGCAGACCTCAGTGCACTCTCAGAGTAAAAACAAAATCAGCCCACAAATATGGGGTTGAACATGCAAAAAGGAACATTTCCTTACAACATGAAATAGTATTGATATCACCAGGACATAAGTAGCAAACAACAGAACACATACAGGATGTAGTAAAGTAGCAGCTTCCTTATCCATGACCTCAGGAGATGGCCCCATGTTCAATAGAAAGATTTCTGTATAGGCCCTGCCAGATCATTTGAACTTTTGAAACACTTGCTATGGAAAGCATTCCTTGGTCACTTTCGGGTTATCCAATTTGTAAGAAACTTGGGGGCATATTTATACTCCGTTTGTGCCGAATTTGAGTCTTTTTTTCGACGCAAATTCGACGCAAAACTAACTCCATATTTATACTTTGGCGTTAGACGCGTCTAGCGCCAAAGTTCATGGAGTTAGCATCATTTTTTTGCGTGAACACCTTCCTTGCGTTAATGATATGCAAGGTAGGCGTTCGCGTCTTAAAAAATGACTCCGATGCATATGCGTCGGATTTATACTCCCGGGCAAAAATGACTCCAGGGAGTGGGCGGGTCTAAAAAACCCGCATTAGCGCCGGATTTTAGCGCCTGGGTCAGGGCAGGCGTTAAGGGACCTGTGGGCTCAGAATGAGCCCAGAGGTGCCCTCCCCTGCCCCCAGGGACACCCCCTGCCACCCTTACCCACCCCAGGAGGACACCCAAGGATGGAGGGACCCACCCCAGAGACATTAAGGTAAGTCCAGGTAAGTATTTTTTTTTATTTTTTTTTGTGGCATAGGGGGGCCTGATTTGTGCCCCCCTACATGCCACTATGCCCAATGACCATGCCCAGGGGACAGAAGTCCCCTGGGCATGGCCATTGGGCAAGGGGGCATGACTCCTGTCTTTGCTAAGACAGGAGTCATTTCAATGGGGATGGGCGTCGTAAAAAAATGGCGCAAATCGGGTTGTGGCGATTTTTTTGCCTCAGCCTGACTTGCACCATTTGTGGACGCCCATACGCCATTTTCCCCCTACGCCGGCACTGCCTGGTGTACGTCGTTTTTTTTAACGCACACCAGACAGCGCCGGCGGCTAACGCCAGCTAACGTCATTCAATAAATACGGCTCCCGCATGGCGCTTCAGAATGGCGTTAGCCGGCACTAATTATTTTGACGCAAAACTGCGTTGGCGCAGTTTTGCGTCAAAAAGTATTAATATGGGCCTTGGCTGTTTGCAGATGTCCCCCCCACACACTTTTTGCCCCCATCTGGATCCCTAGTTGCTGGCTTTTAGACTCTGATAGTGCACTAGAACCTGCTAACCAATGCCCCAGTGTATGTGCTATTTCCCTAAATTATTTATCGACATACTAATGCCCTTATCGGGAAAGACTTTACTCCCTTGTAAGCCCCTAGTAAATGGTAACCAGGGTATCAGTGGTAAAGTGTTCCTCAGGGCTGCAGCACAGGTTTGTGCCACTGTTGGTGACCCATGCAAATTCCTGATGGCAGGCCTGCTGTTGCAGATGGCCAGAGCAGTGCAAACTGCTTGCTCAACTGTGCCCTCAAACACGAGTGGCACAGTCCCATGCGCTGCCCTATATGTATGTCAGACACTCCTAAGTTAGGGCTCTGCAGCTCAGGAGGCAGGGTGCATTATATTTAAGGTGCAGACATAAAAGTACAAGTTTCTATGTCTCTATAGAATCATTTCCATTAAGATATACTATAAGTGCAGGCCGGTCCATAGGATAACATGGGACTTAAGCCCCTGTTGACCAGGGCTGCCAGCTCTATTATGGTTCCGCCTGGATATGTAGAGTTTGGTGTCAAACAGCTTGCCTTCTGTCCCCCAACATGAATTTTGTATCGAGGAACCGCTGTCATGCATCCAGGTGACACATTAGAAGATGCTCACTTATTTGCCACATTCCTTTGTTCTCCAGCCAAGCACCTGCACTTTTGTCTGCGCTTGCGCTACCAAGACAGGCTTCTGACCTCCTGCCAGGCAGCCTGGATGCTCCCAAAAGTCAGAAACAAAAGACTGAGGCAGGAAGGAGGTCACATCTCCAGCTTCCCAGCCGGACTGCTGATAGATACATTAGAACAGTGAGCTTCAAAGGTTTCACAGCCCAATAGCCATTAGCGCTGTCCTCCAGCAAGGAAACAACTCTCCCCCCGCCCCAAGCACATTTGCTCACAAACAGGTGGGAAATTAGATATGCAGGACTGTGCACTCCACCTGCAGGCTGATCACACCTCTAGGGTGTGTAGCACACTCTGGCCCTCATTACAACCATGGCGGTCGGTGATAAAGTGGTGGTAAAACCGCCAACAGGCCGGCGGTAATAACTTTGAAATTATGACCACGGCGGAAACCGCTCAGACAGAAAGCCACTTTAACATACCGACCTCCGGGGCGAAATCAACAGGCACCATGACGGTAACTGCCTACAGCCAGGCAGAAGACAATGTTCCGCCAACTGAATTATGAGACACCAATCCGCTACCTTTTCCGGTGCGGTACCAACGACATCAAAAGCCTGGCGGAAACACTGCACAGAAGGGAAACAACTCACCTCCGGAGATTCAAGGAAGAACCACACCGCCATGGAGACCGAGTTGCATGTGTTCCCCATGCTCTTCTACGTGCTGCTCCACTACGAACACCAACACCGGCAAAGATGGCCACGGTGAGTACTGCCACCTAGCACACATGGGAGGGGGGGAAGAAAAAGAGAGTGACACAGACAAGCAACACACAACACCCCCACCCCAACACCATACACAAGCAGATGCAGTAACATAACATATTCACCCCGTACCCCTCAGGAATAATGCAAGGACAACTACAATAGTGTAAAAAGAGTGTAATAAGATAAATAAAGGAGTAATACGTGCATCCAAATCAAAACGTATAACCATATTCTCACATCAAGGGACACTGGCCAGTTCTCAATGTTCGTGGGCCACAGGGCCACATCACAAAGTCCAAGGCCCCACCTCACTCCTGCACAACACTGAGAGAACACTGCAGGGGCATCAGGTCGAAAATAGCCAGGCACCTCATGGGGTCGGGAAAGGAGGTGGCACATTAGCCAGAAAATGGTACAATACCACTGGTCCTGGAGGGGGCAAAATGCCCATTACCCTGTCCTGGGGATTGAAACGCCACAGTCTCTCAAATGGGTGACTTGCCCACTGACTTGTCCTGGGGAGTGCAAGGCCACAGTCTCTCAAGCGGGTGGCTTGCCCACTGACTAGTCCTGGGGAGTGCAAGGACACAGTCTCTCAAGTGGGTGACTTGCCCACTGACTCTGGATGGGGCAACATGCCCAGTGACTTCATCCTGGGGAGGATGGGGTGAGTGGATGTCTTCTCCACTGGTTCTGGAGGGGGCATCGTGCCCAGAGAGCTTCATCCTGGGGAGGATGGGGTAAGTGGATGGCTTCTCCACTGGTTCTGTAGGGGGCATCGTGCCCAGTGAGCTTCATCCTTGGGAGGATGGGGTGAGTGGATGGCATCTCCACTGGTTCTGGAGGGGGCATTGTGCCCAGTGATCGTCATCCTGGGGAGCATGGGGTGAGTGGATGGCTTCTCCACTAGTTCTGGAGGTGGCATTGTGCCCTGTGATGCAGATCTTGGGAAGTACAAGGTCACAGTCTCCCACCTGGGTGTCAGACCCACAGGATTTGCAGGGGCCAGGCCGCACAACAGCCCATGGACGCAGGACTACACACTGTCCGCCAGCGGTGCCGCCAGCTCAGTGGTGGCAGTGGAGCTTCTGGTGGAGCTGCCAGTGGTGGGGGGAGGCTCCAGCCCATCCCCTGTAGCCTCAGACAGCTGCCCACTGGGGCTGCTGGTGGAGGTGCTGGTGGCGGTGCTGGCAGTGGTGTGGGAGGCTCCAGCCCATCCCCTGCAGCCTCAGACGGCTGCCCACTCAGGCTCTGCTGGTGGTGGTGCTGGCAGTGGTGGGGGGAGGCTCCAGCCCATCCCCTGCAGCATAGGATGGCTGCCCACTGGGGCTGCTGCTGCTGGTGGCGGTGCTGGTGGCGGAGCTGGCAGTGGAAGGGAGAGGCTCCAGCCTATCCCCTGTGGCCTTGGACGGTTGCACCACAATGGTTGGTGGTGGGGGCTCCGACTGAGTACCAGCACCAGGCCCCTTGTCTCTACTGCTGGCTGTTGCAGGCCCCTTGCCCTTCTTTCCAGCAACTGGGGCTGGCTCCTTGCCCTTCCTTCCTGCAGCTGTGGCTTGCTCCTTGCCATTCCTTCCAGCAGCTGGGGTTGGCTCCTTGCCCTTCCTTCCTGCAGCCGGGGCTGGATCCTTGCCCTTCCTTCCTGCAGCTGGAGCTTGCTCCTTGCCCTTCCTGCAGCTGGGGCTGGTTCCTTGCCCTTCCTTCTTGCAGCTGGGGCTGGCTCCTTGCCCTTCCTTCCTGCAGCTGGGGTTGGCTCCTTGCCCTTCCTTCCTGCAGCTGGATCTTGCTCCTTGCCCTTCCTTCCTGCAGCTGGGGCTGACTCCTTGCCCTTCTTTGAAGCACTTGGAGCAGGCACCCTTTCTGTCTGGCTGGCTAGTGGCCGGGATCCTTTCCCACCTGGAGTTGCTGGGGACACTACTGTGCCTGTGGACTAGGTGGCTGAGGTACTTGCCTGGGATTTGACCACCCTGGCCTGACGTGAGGGACGTGGGGAGGGCCATGGAAGAGGTCAATGGTGGCGAGGAAAGGCTCCTTAGGGACATTGGGGCAGGGAGAGGGAGATGGTTTGGGAGTGGAGAAAGAGGGAGTGGTGATATGAGGTGTCAGTCTGCTGTGTTTGGGTGCAGGTGCATGGGCTGGATGCTGTTGCGAAGTGGATGGCTGTTGGGTGTCTGAGTGCTTGCGTTTGTGTACCTTGGGAGGAGGGGGCACAGACACACTGGGAGAGGACACAGGGGACTTGTGCATGTGTGTGGGGGTGGTGACTACCATTGAGGGGTGTGTACTGATAGGTGTGCTGGTGATGGTGGTAATGGATGAGGATGTAGTGCATGCAGATGTGAGTGTAGACGCAACTGGGAGGGAGGTGGAGGATGAGGAGGATGGGGGACACAGTGGACGCAGTGGATGTTGGTATGTCTGATTCTGAATGCTGTTTGTGTGAGTGCCTGTGGAATAAAGTGTGGTGCTTGTGTTTGCCATGTCCACTCTTGTGTGTTTTCCTGGGTGCATGCTCGTCTGACTGTGTGCTTGGGATAGGTTGGGGTTGAGGGGAATGGGATTGGGAAGAGGAAGTTGGAGGGGGTAGGAGGAAACAGGGACAATGGCTGCCATCAGAGAGGAGGCCAGAGCCTAGATTGATCTCTGTTGGGCCACCAAGCCAGTGTGAATGCCCTCCAGAAATGCATTGGACTGTTGCATTTGTGCTGCCAGCCCCTGGATGGCATTCACAATGGTTGACTGCCCAACAGAGATGGATCACAGGAGGTCAATAGCCTCCTCTCTCTGGGCAGCAAGGCTAACTGGGGCAGGGTCTGAGGTGCCTGGGGTGAAGGAGATTCCCACCCTCCTGGGTGAGTGGGCATGGGAAACTCGCTGAGGGACTGCTGGGAGGGCGGTGCTGGTACGGGGGTGGGGTTGTACCTGTAGCTGGGGTGGGCACAGAGGTGTCCGCCACCACCAGGGAGCTTCCATTGGAGGAGGTATCCGTGTCCGAACTGGCCCCTCCAGTCTCAGCCGTGGTGCTCCCCTCACCCTCCATCCCACTGGTGCCCTCACCATCAGTGGATTCGGCCTCCTGAGTCCTGTGGGATGCTGCTCCCTCCATCACCTGTGCCTCGGCTCCTCTGCCAGATGATACTAATGCACATAAGGACAGGCTGACAAAATAAAAAGGGGAGGAGAGACAAAGGATACACTTGGTCAATGGCAGCAACAACACCACCGTTGGCGTACACAACACAGTCACACACAGGGAACATTAGGCAATGCACTACCAGTCATAAGGCTAGTCACCAGCCCATGGATAGGGACACCTAACACAAACTGCAGCATACCTGAGACCCACAGACCCCTGCCCAGTAGTGGATGCCTATTGGCTTGGTTGGAGGAATTTCACATCAGAATCCTGCCCAACATGGGACCTACTCCGCAATGCCAGGCCTGGCCTAGGGCCACCCACAGGGCCCACACCCCCCACCCAGATACCACCCCACCAGGCGTAAGTTGCAAATTAGGGCACTGTACTCACCCTCTTGCGGCTGCTGTGATGCCCCGAAGCGCCCATCTAGCTCCGGATAGGCCACCGCTAGTATGCGATCATCAGGGGGGTCAGGGTTCGATGGACAACCCTTCCTCGTTGGGAGGCCATCCCCAGCTGGGCCTCCACCGTCTTCTGTGCCCAGCGTCTCAGGTCTTCCCACTGTTTCCGACAGTGGGTGCTCTACCTGCCCTAGACCCCCATGGTCCACACGTCCTTGGCGATGGCACGCTAAATACCCTTCTTTTGATGGGTGCTGACCTGCAGGGACATAAACACAAGGAAAGGTGTTAGATTGAGGGTCCTGTCTGTTACACTCATGGCCCACCATGCCCCTTCACATCCCCATTAGCACAGACATGGCTCAACATACATGCCGCACGCTACCCAGGGCCCATCCACCAACCCCCTCCTACATGAGGCCTTCACACACTGCACTCCATGCATTCACGCCCCATGCATCGTACTCACGGTGTACTCACCTGTTGGTCTGGAGGCCCATACAGTAGTCGGTACTGGGGTAGAACCCCATCCACCAATCGCTCCAACTCCCACAAGGTGAAGGCAGGGGCCCTTTCCCCAGTAACACAAGCCATGGTCGGTTCCAGACGCAGATCACAGCAGCACTTGCAGTCTAGGTCCTCTCCTGTTGAAGGTCAGGTAGCAAGTGAGCGAACAGATAGAAAATGGTGGTCACATCCGCGGCGGTGCGTACCATCACCGCCTGCATACATCACCATTGGCCACTGTACCCCATGGGGCCCAATGATAACCAATGAGGATTTGCACTGCGGTCCTCGACCGTCGCCTGCAACGGCGCACAACGTCAGCGGAATCAACTCGTTTCCACCTGTCCCTCTATACAGGACAGGCGGACGCCATTTCAGGGGGGGTGCAGGCCATGGATCCTAACTGCATCACAGAACACAAATGCACTATTTGGACATCTCCAACAAAATAATGTTACAATCACAATATGCATTGAACTCGAGTGGTTAGAATGTACGTATAATGACCAGCTGCTCAATCTTTTGCCCCATAGATTGCAACCGCTGCAGATTAATAGGAGATGGAGACATCCCCCCATGTACAGACCCCTGGTGGGCGTGGCAACAATGGAGGACAGGCACAATATCCTCACCTTTAAACTTGATAGGGCAACAATCAGAGAGCGTTGTGCCCAATTGGACCCTGACCTAATATCTGCTATCCGTCACCCCACTGGGTTCTCCCCTCTTGTGCAAGTTCTATCAGTGCTCCATTTCCTGGTAACTGGCTCTTTCCAAGTGACAGTGGGTTTGGCAGCAGGAATGTCACAGCCAATGTTCTCAATAGTGCTGACAAGAATGTTGTCTGTACTGATTAAACACATGTGCAGCTACATCGTTTCCCCCCAGGTGGAGGATATGGCCACAGTGAAAGCTGACTTCTATGCAATGGGACATATCCCCATCATCATTGGGGCAATCGATGGAACACATATTGGATTTGTCTCCCCACCCGGCAAAATGAACAGGTGTTTGGAAATCAAAAGAGTTTTCACTCCATGAATGTCCAGATGGTGTGCCTGGCGGACCAGTACATCTCCCACGTCAATGCAAAGTATCCTGGGTCTGTGCGTGATGCCTTTATCCTGAGGAATAGCAGCATCCCACATGTGATGGCCCAACTCCAGAGGCACAGGGTGTGGCTAATAGGTGAGCCCTGGTTCCCACCCAGTAGATGTTGGTGTATGGGTATGGAGTGGGCCCTTAGCGTGAGTGTGTGGCTAACAGTTGTCCCTCAATATTTGCAGGTGACTCTGGTTACCCCAACCTCTCATGGCTGCTGATCCCTGTGAGGAATGCCAGGAAAAAGGCAGAGGAATGTTACAATGAGGCACATGGGCCAACAAGAAGGATTATAGAAAGGATCTTTGGCCTCCTGAAGGTCAGGTTTCATTGGCTCCATCTAACAGGTGGATCTCTCTGCTACTCACCCAAGAAGGTCTGCCAGATAGAAAGTGGCATGCTGTATGTTGCACAACCTTGCCTTGCAACGCCAGGTGCCTTTTCTGCAGGAGGAGGAGGGTGGAGATGGCTGTGTGGCAGCAGTGGATCCTGTGGACAGTGAAGATGAGGAGGCAGAGGATGAAAATGAAGACAACAGAAGTGCAACTATTCTTCAATACTTCCAATGAGACACAGGTAAAACAGTGTTAATACACATATAATTGACAGTTTGATGTGTGTCATTGTCACTGGCAGTCTGTGTATTCCTACTTCTATGCCCACTCACTGTACCCTTTGGCATCTCTTTTTGCAGAAGTTGGTGCCCCACTATTGCTCCTGGTGTGTTCAGTGCAGCCAACTACAGGTCTTTCCTATGTCAACATTACTGTACAGTTGAATTGCAATGTTGAAACCTGGTTAAACATTTTGAAAACAATTGACATACACCATAATTGAATTTGATCAAAGTGTGTTTATTGCAGTGCTCTGAAGAAGAGGGGGTCGTGCAATGGGCTGGGGTGATGATGGAGGAAAGTCCAGGTTAGAGTCCAGTTTATTTGTATCACAGGTGCATTGTCAAAGGGGGCATAGGAAGGGGAGCAATGGCAGTTCAAGGTGGACAGAGTGACAGAGTGGGACACAAGGGTGACAATCAGGAGAGTCTTCCTTCCTGGTGGGGGTCTTGGCAATAGTCTATGGCTTCTGCCTGGATCACAGGGAACGTTTGCTTGGTGGTTCTCCTTCTGCAGGGGAGGGGTGCTGGTACCTGTTGGCCCTGTGGTGGGCCTCCTGTTCACTAGCAGCAGCGGAGGTGGAGGGCTGTTCAGTGGTTTGGCTAGTGTCAGGGGCCCGGTGGTGTGCCACTGCCTCCCTCATACTGTTGGCCATGTCTGCCAGCTCCCCTGCAATGGAGACCAGGATGGTGTTGATGGCCTTCAGGTCCTCCGTGATCCCCAGGCACTGTCCCTCCTGCAGCTGCATGTTCTCCTGCAACTTGTCCAGGATCTGGCCCAGAGTATACTGGGAATGTTGGTACTCTCCCAGGATCGTGGTGAGTGACTCCTGGAGGGTTGGTTCCCTGGGCCTGTCCTTCCCCTGTCGCACAGTAGTCCTCCTAGCTTCCCTGTTGTCATGTGCCTCTGTCCCCTGAACCGTATGTCCACTGACCCCAGGTCCCTGATTGTCCTGTGTTTGTGGGGTGGCCTGGGGTCCCTGTAGTGGTAAACACACTGCTGATCGACGTGTCCTGGGGACAGAGGTATTGGCCCGCTGGGTGGGTGCAGTGGTGGTGTTTCCTGAGGGGGGGAGGCTCCGTGATGGTGTGAGAGTGTGCCTGGGTAACGTACTGTCCGGGGGACCCTGATGGGCCAGGTTGGTCATCCAAATCCAGGCGACCAGAGCTGCTGTCATCACTGTGGGCCTCTTTTGTGGGGGACTGGATGTTGCTGCCACCTCTTTGCCGGTGACATTGGCTGGGTTACCTGTGGGGATAAAAATAAATTCAGTGTTATTGTTTCGGCGTGTGACATATTGTGCATGAATGTGTTGCCCTCTATGGTTGTTATTGCCCTGGCAGCTTTGCCTTGTGTGAGTTGTTATTTGGTGGGATAGGTGATTCTCTCTAGTGTGCATGCTGTGGTGATAGGTGTTCATGCAGGTCTGTGAGGGGTGTATATGCATTGGTCTTGCATGCAGGGCTTGGTCTTTGGGAAAATCCTCCTCAGCTGAACAGGGAACACCTAATTAAGCTGTAGGTGTTTGAGCTCGAACTCAGAAAAAGGACTTTGTTTCCCACTTGGTGTTCTATCTCCTAACCCATTTCACAAATATGGCTAACCCCATAGATATACCTGAGAATGCTAGACAAGCATTAACATTACATCTAGTAACACATGGCTTAACAGATGCGGGCGGGGATATTACATTCATAGTAGAAGCTATTGAAGCCTACCAAACAGAAACGTCTGTTCATGGGTCACCTTTCCAGAGGAGGACGGCAGGTCAGTCACATTTCACACATATAGAATTGCTAATGTACCTCAATGGTACCAAGCATACCAGTACCATGAAATACTGCTCATCTATCAAAAGCATTAGAACTGGTTTGAAGGTGAGCTACCACATGTAATACAACAAGTGAGATTAGGTCCTTTCAGTAATGACAGACCTACGTGGCCTATGTTTGCCACATACACACCTCACCCGGGTATACAAAATTTGCAAGCAGCAGATCTGCGAAACTTATATATTGAAATAGTAACATTATATAGATGGCTTGTTCAATTCGTAATGCGGACTTTGAACACAATACCAGTGCGTCCAGCACCACCAGCACCTGCTGGATACCAATTGGCCACTGGGATTAATCCACAAACAGTGCATGCTATTATGGGTAAAGTACCCACAGAGCGGGGGAAATACCTTATTGGATAGCCTAGAAAACAAATCAACTGGAAGCTATGTTTCCCCATCCGTACCACAGAAGAAACATAAAATTCTAACAATGTGCTTGCCCTTTGGGATGATTCCCTCAGTGGATGACTGTGCCACATGGGGTACAATCTTCGCTGCAATATATACTACCAAACATGGTACACTGACACTTGCCAATTTACCAGCGGTGTTAAAACAAATACAAAATGAGCATGAGGCAGCACCTGCCCTAGATTTGGGGATGAAATTAATGTGTAATTTTGACGCAGTATCCTCGATAATACTCAGTAACATTAAAGGGGAAGCGGTAGCACTGGCTATACACCAGCGTCTCTGAGAAACTCCACATTTGGATCAAGAGAGACAGCTACCAAAAACTATTTCCGATACCTATACTAGTATAAGACGGGATAGTCTGGGACCCAAGCCAAAGAAATTGGAAGTACAGAGTACCACTCCTAAGGAAGGTATGAAACAGACACAAGAGGGTTCGAAAACGCACTGGGAGAAGCCAAAACAATTTAAAGACAGACAGAAGCAGAGAGCATACACTCCGCAACCGGAGATCTCCGAAAGGAGATATACTCTCAAAAATAAGGAGAATATTAGAAATCCTGATAGATATACTGAATCACGTCCCTCTCGTTCCTTTCAGGACACTCCGGAAAGGCGTAGTGAGAGAGGGGGCTGTCCTAACCGATGTCCTGAATATGTGAAACAAAAGAAAGACTCGCCGCAGTCTGCAGTCAAAAAAGAAGAGAAGACTTCGCAACAAAAGCCACAGTTTAAAAAGAAAAAGGTGGCAGCACTATCGGTCAAAAATGCAAGACGTGGGCAGTGACACGGCTAGACAGCGCAGCAGAGGTCACGATATGTCGCCAGCGTCTGAAAGATCATCTGGATGTGACAGCAACTAGTGATTTTGTTGCAGGTGAAAGGGCGTACGGGCGCGTACTCCCACCGGATAGACTTCATGATCTAAAGATCCAAATTGAGGGAGACATGGAACGCACCATCCGTGTGATTTTTTGGGGCAAACTCAATTGTGACATGCTATTGGCTGAAAGAGATTGGCTGCCCAAACACGTCCATAAGCTCCCACGCGGGTAAAATGTAATTTAGCTTTCTTTCTCTAATCTTTTTCCGGAGGCAGAAAAGGAAGCCTACGCTGTCAGATGGGCTCTAGCACAGGCACCTGCATTATACCGCAATCATGTAGGTTGGGACAGGGATTCTCCGTGTCATGTAATACCTATCAGGTCCACACCCCAGCCTCAGACACAATATCCAGTAAAACACAAGGCTAAAGCTCGAGTGAGGGAGATCCTCACTCAGCTAGAATATCAGGGGGTGATTGAGCCCTGCACCTCTGCAATGAATAATCCATTATTCCCGGTTGGCGAAGCCAGACAATTCCTATAGAATAGTCTTAGATACAGACACTTAAACAGTCATATACGTACATATGCAATACAAAATTCACATAGCACGGCACTGATAAACAACATAGTGCGCAAAAAATATAAAACAACGTTGGATATTTCCAACGGGTTTTTCTGCCAGAATTTAGCGGAAGAAAGTCGGACCTGAGTTCATTTTCATTTGGCTCACAAAAACGCTTTTGCCGTTTACCCCAGGGCTATAAGAATAGTCCAGGGCTGTTCTCAGCCCGAGTAACATCAATATTACATGATATTGATCCTGAGGCGTTATCCTATGTGGATGACATTTATCTCACAGACAACGACCTGAACATTCATCTTGTGAGGGTCGATAGAATAATTTTGGGGTTTGCAGAAGTTGGTTGTTAATTCAACTTTAAGAAAAGCAAGATCGCCTTTCTCAGTGTATTGTTCCTGGGATACGAGCTATCAAACGAAGAAAAGAGCCTGACCCCCCACTTCCCACAAAAGTGTGCACAGCTGCACCCACCAAATACGCTAAGGAAACTACAGTCTTTACTTGGTTTCTTGAATTTTGGCAGAACCTACATTCCTGACTATGCACAATGTATCAAGCCACTATACGACTTAATACATCCAGATTTTTCCAGCAGACACTGGACAGTTGAACACACACTCATCCTGCAACAGGACATGCTGGAACCTAAACTCTTAGACACCCGTGACAATAAAAAGAATTTGGTCATCAGAATAATTGCAGGTGCCCTTGGGTTTACGCATGTCAACTTCAATGAGAGTGACACGGTCCCCATAGCATATAAATCACATTTATACTCAAATGCAGAGCAACACTTTGCACCCATGGAAAAAATTCTAACTGCAGTTCAGATGGCTGTCATAAAAGAGAGGCCACTTGCCCCGGGGAAACGCATCCTTGTCGTTACCCTGGTGCCAGCTTTAGAGGCCGTCACCAAAGCGCTCGTTCCTAACGCTAAAGCATTACATCCACGCTGCATTCAGTGGGCGACTTCTCTGACAGCTACTGATGTAGATTATAATTTTGATCCAAAACTTCAGACACAAGAATTTCTCCCATATGAACAAGAGCACCCTGCTCCTCTACATCTTTTACCATTGGACAACTATGATACTGTCATTTATACTCGTGGTTCAGCCCAACCAGCTGTAGGTACCAAACATCAATACTCAGCGGCTTGCGCAGCTGTGAGTGGAGTGATGAAGGATAGAGTCTTCCACCTTCATAACACCTACACGCAGACCCTAGGGGACTGCACAGCTCAGTTAGCCGAACTCAAAGCCCTTATTTTAGCACTAGAAAAAACAGAGAAAGGAATACTGACTTTGATAGTCTGTGATTCATATTACTGTGTTCAGTCTTACAATGATTATCTTAATCATTGGAAACTGAACGGGTTTAGAGATTCCAAAGGGAACACCATAAAACACAAGACATTGTGGGGGAGAGTGGCTGATCTTAAGGATAAGCTACTGTGCGTCCATGTAGTACATACATTGGGCCACCAACGTGTAGGGGTACACGTTATCTGTAATACTTTGGCTGACGAAACAGCCAAATCCTCAGTAGCTACGGTTTCTGTGGCTGCAGTGACTCGTTCCCATACGAGATTGGATAATGAAATAGTGACTGCCGTAAAAGCTTCAGCTGCAGGCAACTCTCTCCCAAAAAGATACCCTACAAAATATTCTTACCACATCAGTGCACAGAATGTTGCCTATGCAACACTTCCTGGGGTTGGAGATTGGGAAATCCCCAATGAAGACCAGAGATTAGGGCCCGTATTTATACTCCGTTTGCGCCGAATTAGCGTCGTTTTTTTCGACGCAAATTCGGCGCAAAACTAACGGCATATTTATACTTTGGCGTTAGACGCGTCTAGCGCCAAAGTATGGGCAAAGAGCGTCATTTTTTAGCGTGAACGCCTTCCTTGCGTTAATGAGATGCAAGGAAGGCATTCCCGTCTAAAAAAATGACGGTGACGCAAATGCGTCGCATTTATACTCCCGGGCAAAAATCACGCCCGGGAGGTGGCGGGTCAAAAAACCCCGCATTTGCGCCACTTTTTAACGCCTGGGTCAGGGTAGGCGTTAAGGGGCCTGTGGGATCAAAATGAGCCCACAGGTGCCCTCCCCTGCCCCCAGGGACCCCCCCTGCCACCCCTGCCCACCCCAGGAGGACACCCAAGGATGGAGGGACCCACCCCAGGGACATTCAGGTAAGTTCACGTAAGTATAATTTTTTATATTTTTAAATTTTTTTTGGGTGGCATAGGGGGGCCTTATTTGTGCCCCCCTACATGCCACTATGCCCAATGACCATGCCCAGGGGACATAAGTCCCCTGGGCATGGCCATTGGGCAAGGGGGCATTACTCCTGTCTTTACTAAGACAGGAGTCATTTAAATGGCGTCTGGGCGTCGAAAAAAATGGCGCAACTCGGGTTAAGACGATTTTTTAGCGTCAACCCGACTTGTGCCATTTTAAGACGCCCTAGCGCCATTTTCCCCCTACGCCGGCGCTGCCTGGTCTACGTGGTTTTTTTCCACGCACACCAGGCAGCGCCGGTCTGCTTGCGCCGGCTAACGCCATTCCATAAATACGGCGCCCGCATGGCGCTTCGGAATGGCGTTAGACGGCGCTAAATTTTTTGACGCTAAACTGCGTTAGCGCAGTTTAGCGTCAAAAAGTATAAATATGGGCCTAGATCTAGTGAAAGCAGTGCATGCTAGTATTTTGGCCACAGTAACACTATTACAGAAAAGATTCTGGTGGCCGGGTCTATACAAACAGATAAAGCAATATGGGGGTCATTCCGACCCCGCCTGGCGGGAACCGCCAGAAGACCGTACCGCGGTAAAATGACCGCGGCGGTCATACTGACTTTCCCGCTGGGCCGGCGGCCGACCGCCAGAAGGCCGCCCGCCGGCCCAGTGGGAAAGCCCCTTCAACAATGAAGCCGGCTCCAAATGGAGCCGGCGTAGTTGAAGGGGTGCGACAGGTGCAGTGGCACCCGTCGCGATTTTCAGTGTCTGCTAGGCAGACACTGAAAATCATTATGGGGCCCTGTTAGGGGGCCCCACGACACCCGTTCCCGCCATCCTGTTCCTGGCGGTAAAGGATGGCGGGAAGGGGGTCGGAATCCCCATGGCGGTGCTGCGAGCAGCGCCGCCATGGAGGATTCTTTGGGGCAGGGGTAAACCGGCGGGAAACCGCCGGTTGCCCTTTTCTGATCGCGGCTTTACCGCTGCGGTCAGAATTGCCCATGAAGCATCGCCAGCCTGTTGGCGGTGCTTCCGCGGCACTCTGCCCTGGCGGTTTTCAACTGCCAGGGTCAGAATGACCGCCTATGTCTTTTGTTGTGACATCTGCCAGCAGATTAAGGGCTCTAATATCAAATGTCCACCACAGACATCCCTCGTAGCGTCCGGTAGGCCATTAGAATGTGTGTACCTGGACCATTGTGGTCCACTCCAACCGGATGGTGCATACAAATACATCCTAGTCACTGTAGACTCTTGTTCTAGATTCCTGTGGGTATGGCCGCAGCGGTCGGCTGACACACGAACTGTTATAAAAGATATGCTGATCTTTATCGGTACATATGCGATTGCAGCATTCCACTTGGACCAGGGCCCTGCATTTGCCTCCAAGGCATTCAGGGACGCCATGGGGACGTTGGGTGTTGAACTCCATTACTCCTCACCATACCATCCCAAGGGAAATTCGGTCATGGAGAGGCGGAACCGTGATCTAAAGCAGTCCTTAACAGCTAGAGTATTAGGTTCTGGCCCCAGCTGGCTTCATCACCTGTATGGGGTCCAGAGAGCACTGAATAATCTGCCAAGACGGTCCTTGTGGGGTGAACTCCCTATGAGGTTCTGTTTGCGATACCTATGTCTGTCCCAGATCTTGATGGTTCTGGTATGGTGTCAGCAGAAACACATTTTGACATAAATGAACATCTCACTGTCTTACAGGAGCTTCAACAATTTCAAGATGATAAATCATCCACCAGTGCTGCCACTTTAGGAATAAGGGATATTCCAAAAACTTCCACTGGCTGGATTCCTAAAGTTGGGGATCTGGTTAGTGAAAAGATTGCTGTAAAAAAGGAATTCGGTCCATCCTACAGAGCACCAGTCTCAGTCTTGGGAATACAAGGTACCAGAACTGTAATATTGCCACCATTGCCTGGTTCCCAAGGAAACAGATTTGTTTCGATTGACAATGTCAAACTACACCATGTTGCCGATCCTGCACAGTAGAGCCAGAGGGCCCTTGGGTAGTTCCCGATCCCCTCTCACTACCCAACATGATATTCCTCTTCAAAATAGAGTGACCAACACTATTGTGGACTATGCTACAATGTCCAAAAATGCTATAAATTCCTCCTCAACCATGGGGAGGGCGGAGAATGAGCTCTTGCTGATTCCAGTTACCACTTCCACGACAACACCTGGTCAAGAATTGGCCATCTTATACACCAATACAACACAGACTGATGGCACTATTTACTATGAGCCTCCATGTGAAGTGAACACAGCTACAAATACTGAACGTGCTCCTGTTTTTGCAGAGACTGGCTCTGGTTACTTCATCGACATTGATGACTTTTCTTCAGACTCATCCACTCAAGTGATTGAAAATTATTCAAAGACAGGCAAGCTATATCTATGGCTTAAAAATAACTACTTCATATATCCTTGGAACTATTTATGGTTCTGCATAACATTCTTGACGTTATTTTTATGGATTGGTTTTGTGACTGTTTTTCTCTTACTTATAAATGGTCATTACATTCCTGTAGCACCAGTAGATTAAGTTTTAACTCCACATCATTCCTCACACAAGGTCCGTAGAGACTTGTCCCCGGTGAACATTTCAGCTGTACCCATTTCTGATGGGATTGTGTGGGACAAGGTTCCTTTTGAAATATACAGGCCTACTGAGGTTAATCAAAATCCATATGTATTCAAAATATCCATGACAGATGTTATCACACCCAGTGTTATATCTGATGATTGGGATGTCCAGAAAGTTGATTCTATGTTAACTGAAATGAAGGGCTATTCAGTATTTGAAAGTGATAATGTATATGTAAATACAATGCATTATGGGGAAATGTTCTTCTACAATAATTGGGGACATTACTACCTGCACCGTGCAACTATACATAGACCGGTACTTAATTACACACAGTGGGATCATTGTTCAATGCCACCAGTGAGGAGCCAAAAAAGTTATTTAGAAAAATTCACTTATTTTTCTGGGCATCACACAAGAAATTCCGAGTCCTATTTTTTCAAACTGCCTCCTTCAAAAATTAGGAAAATTTAGCTAACAGATATCAAAACTGATATATTCAGATGCCTTTGTTTCCCGTCTTACCATTGAAGGTTACGATCACTGGAAGAACAATATTGATTTAAAGAGTATATGGGGGACACAAGATTGGCAAATACAGGGTAGGTAAGCGTTGTTCAGAGCAGTGGTTCCCAACCTTTTGACTTTTGTGGCCCCCCACTTTATCATTACTGGTACTCGGGGACCTCTACTGAATCATAATTCGAATCCAGGTACTCCCCAGCTGAGACATTACTGAGACCTGGGGACCTAATCTGTTAATGTTATTTAATTTTCTAAGCAGTCGCGGACCCCCAGGGGTCCCCGGAACACAGGTTGGGAACCACTGGTTCAGAGCATGCCTGATTCCTGTACAAATTATTTTTTTAAATGACACTGTTCAACAGACGTCCTGCCTAGGGTTAGCAAAAATAAAAGAAATGAACACGCCCAGTATCCCCACACCTTCTAAGTTTAATGATTGGGAATTCTTCCTGAATAACACCGAAGAAGAACTAGATGCAAAAGTTCAGGCAGATACCTATAATTCTTCACTCTCTAGTCCCGGCGGGTGGTTAGTTTGGCCAATAGACACCAGTGGATGTCAGGCGCCTTTTTTAAATTCCTCAGGGGGTTTTAAGATTAGCCGGCCAGATCCTCGCTTCATCTCAGGTCAACACACGGGGATAGTTACTACAAACAGTGTGAGTAAACTGTGTCAACAATGGCTACAGTCTAACACGTTAGCTGCAGTTAAAAAACACCTTAGCACACTTTCTGAAGATATAGGCCCTCATTACAACCCTGGCGGTCAGTGTTAAAGCGGCAGTAATACCGCCAACAGGCTGGCGGTAACAAAAATGGAACCATGACCACGGTGGAAACTGCCATCACAGACAGCCACTTTAACACTCCGACTGCCCCAGCCATAGCAACAAACACCGTGGCGGTAACCGCCAATATGCAGGCAGAAGACAATGTACCGCCCACCCTATTACAACCCGCCCATCCGCCAGATTTTCCGGGGCGGTACCAACGCCATCAAAAGCACAGCGGAAAAAGTACTCTGAAGTGAAACAACTCACCTTTCGACACTCAAGGAAGAACCAGGACGCCATGGAGCGCGAGCTGCAGGTCCTCCCGAAGCTGGTGTACCTTCTCATATACCAGGAGTACCAACGGCGGCAGTGACAACCACAGTGAGTAGTGCACCTAACACACAAGGGAGGGGGGGAGAGAGTGACACACACACGCAACACCCCCACCCAACCTCACCCCAACACTATACACATGCAACAACATTAGAAATACACCCCGTAACCCACTGGAATAATGCAAGGATAAAAGTAATTGAGTCAAATGAGTGTTGTATTAGAAATAGTCAGAAATACTTTAATATTACAAAAACAGTATTTACAAAATATACAATATGTACAAAAGGCAGGACAATGTCCACTTAAAATGTCCGTGGCCCACTGGGCCAAAACCCATAGGCCAAGCCCACACTTCACTCATGCCTCAATACGGAGAGAACACTGCAGGGGCATCAAGTAAAAAACACACAGGCACCTCAGGGGGACGGGGAAGGAGGGGCACCTCAGACGGAAGATGGTACAACGCCACTGCTCCTGGAGGGGGCTCCATGCCCACAGCGATGTCCTGGGGGGTGCAAAGCCACAGTCTCTGAAGTCTCTCAAGTGGGTGGTTTGCCCACTGCTTGGTCCTGGGGAGTGCAAGGCCACAGTCTCTCAAGTGGGTGGTTTGCCCATTTCTTGGTCCTGGGGAGTGCAAGGCCACAGTCTCTCAAGTGGATGGCTTCTCCACTGGTTCTGGAGGGGCCCTTGTGACCAGTGTGCTTCATCCTGCCAAGAATAGGGTGAGTGGATGCCTTTCTCCACTGCTTCTGGAGGGGGCTTTGTGCCCAGTGTGCTTTATCCTGCCAAGGATAGGGTGAGTGGATGCCTTTCTCCACTGGTTCTGGGGGGTGGGGGGTACTTTGTGCCCAGTGTTCTTCATCCTGCCAAGGATAGGGTGAGTGGATGCCTTTCTCCACTGATTCTGGGGGGGGTACTTTGTCCCCATTGTGCTTCATCCTGCCAAGGATAGGGTGAGTGGATGCCTTTCTCCACTGGTTCTATAGGGGGCTTTGTGCCCAGTATGCTTCATCCTGCCAAGTATAGAGAGTGAGTGGATGCCTTTGCCACTGGTTCTGGAGGGGGCTTTGTGCCCAGTGGGCTTCATCCTGCCAAGGATAGGGTGAGTGGATGCCTTTCTCCACTGGTTCTGGGGGGGTTACTTTGTGCCCAGCGTGCTTCATCCTGCCAAGGATAGGGTGGATGCCTTTCTCCACTGGTTCTGTAGGGGGCTTTGTGCCCAGTGTGCTTCATCCTGCCAAGTACAGAGAGTGAGTGGATGCCTTTGCCACTGGTTCTGGAGGGGGCTTTGTGCCCAGTGTGCTTCATCCTGCCAAGGATAGGGTGAGTGGATGCCTTTCTCCACTGGTTCTGGGGGGGTTACTTTGTGCCCAGCGTGCTTCATCCTGCCAAGGATAGGGTGGATGCCTTTCTCCACTGGTTCTGTAGGGGGCTTTGTGCCCAGTGTGCTTCATCCTGCCAAGTACAGAGTGAGTGGGTGCCTTTCTCCACTGGTTCTGGAGGGGGCTTTGTGCCCAGTGTGCTTCATCCTGCCAAGGATAGGGTGAGTGGATGCCTTTATCCACTGGTCCCGGAGGGGGCTTTGTGCCCAGTGATGTAGCACTTGGGGGGTGCCAGGTCACAGTTCCTCACCTGGGTGTCAGAGCCATGAGATTTGCAGTGACCAGGATGCATGATATTCCATGGAGTCAGGGCTACAGTCCATCCACTGGCGGCTACCGCTGCACACTGGTGTTAGTGCCGGTGCTGGTGGGGGTGCTGCCAGTGGTGGGGGGAGGCTCCAGTCCTTCCCCTGCAGCCTCGGAGGGCTGCCCGCTGGGGCTGCTGCTGGCAGTGGTGCTACTGTCGGCGGTGCTTGCGGTGGTGCTTGCGGCAAAGCAGGCCGCAGTGCAGGAGCCGGTGCTGACAGTTTTGGGGGGAGGCTCCAGCCCTTCTCATACAGCCTCGGACGTCTGCCCACTGGAGCTGCTGCTGCAGACAGCAGTGGTGCTTGCGGCGGTGCAGGTGGCAGTGCTTGCGGCAGTGCTTGCGGTGGTGCTTGCGGTGGTGCTTGCGGCGGTGCAGGTGGCGGTGCTGGTCGCGGCGCAGATGGCGGTGGTGGCGGTTGTGCTCGTAGCCACCAGGCCTTCACCTGCAGGCTCGGACGGCTGAAGTGCCTTGGCTGGTGTTTTGTGACCTTTCCTGCCCCTGGCAGATGGTGGTGTCACCTTGGGTCTGACAGCTGGAGTCTTTGAGGTGGCCTTGCTGGGTGGTTGTGGCTTCTTCCCCTTGCTGGATGCTGTCCTCTTCTCCACCTTGCCAGGTGGCAGAATGTTCTTTGCCTTAGCAGGGCTTGGTGGCACACTGGCTGTGCTGATTGATGCCCACTATGAGCCTCTGACAGCTGCAGGAACCACAGAGGACGTGGACTTGGTGGCTAAGGTGCTGGGCTGGGTTTTGGCCACCCTGGCCTGAGGGGAAGGACGGTGGGGGAAGGGGTAGGGAAGAAGTCAATGTTTGCCAGGAAAAGCTTCTTAGGGACATTGAGGCGGGAAGAGGGTGAACGTTTGGAAGTGGAGGAAGAGGGAGTGCTTGTAGGAGGTGTCAGTCTGCTGTGTTTGGGTGCAGGTGCATGAGCTGGATGCTGTTGTGAGGTGGATGGCTGTTGGGTGGGTGTGTGCTTGCGTTTGTGTACTTTGGGAGGAGGGGTCACAGACACAGGGGGAGAGGAAACAGAGGACGTGTGCATGGATGTGGGGGTGGTGACTGCCAGTGAGGGATGAGTAGTGATGGGCGTGCTGGTGATGGAGGTAGTGGATGAGGATGTAGTGCATGCAGGTGTGAGTGGAGAAACTACTGTGAGGGAGGTGGACGAGGAGGAGGAGGGGTACACAGTGGAGGCAGTGGATGTTGGTGTGTCTGCATGGGGATGGTGCTTGTGTGAGTGCCTGTGAGATGAAGTGCAGTGCTTGTGTTTGTGTGAGCCACTTCTGTGTGTTGATTTGGGTGAATACTAGTCTGAAGAAGTGCTTTGGATAGGCTGGGGTTGAGGAGATTGGGACTGGGTAGAGGAAGATGGAGGGGGAGGCTAGAGACAGGGACAATGGCTGCCATCAGTGCGGAAGCCAGAGTCTGAAATGCTCTCTGTTCGGCCGCCACGCCAAAGTGAATGCCCTCCAGGTATGCAGTTGTTTGTTGCAAATGCCTCTCGACACCCTGGATGGCATTCAGAATGGTTGACTGCCCAACAGTGAGGGATCTCAGGAGGTCAATAGCCTCCTCACTGAGGGCAGCAGGGCTGTCTGGGGCAGGGCCTGAGGTGCCTGGGGCAAAGGAGATGTCCACCCTCCGGGGGGAACAGGCACGGAAAACACCCTGAGGCGCTGCTGGGAGGGCGGTGCTGGTAGGGGGGTGGTGGCTGTACCTGTTGTTGGGGTGGGCACAGAGGTATCCGCCACCACCAGGGAGCTTCTATTGGATTAGGAGTCGCTGTCTGTAATGTCCCCTCCTGTCTCCATCCTGGTTCTCCCCTCGCCCTCCATCCCACTGGTGCCCTCACCCTCACTGGATTCGCCCTCCAGGCCCATGTGGGATGCAGCTCCCTCCGTCACCGGTGCCTCTGCCCCTCTGCCAGATGATGCTAATGCACACAAGGACAGGGTGACAAAACAAATAGGGGGGGAGAGACAGCAGATACACTTGGTTAATGCCAGCAACAACACTACTGTTGGCGTACACAACACACAGGGAGCAGCCCTATGCACTAGGCCATGCACTACCAGTTACAGAGCTAGTCACCAGCTCATGGGGTACATAGCATAACACCATCAGCTGCACACCTGAAACAAACAGGGCCCTGACCAGTAGTAGATGCCCACTAACACCATTGGGGTTGGAGTGCTTCAGAGCCTACCCAACAAGGGACCTACCCTGCCATGTTCGCCCTGGCCTAGGGGTACCCACAGTCCACATCCCTACCCAGGTAAAACCATAACGCGCGCAAAGTCATTAATCTGAATTTGTACTCACCCCCTTGTGGCTGCTGTTATGCCCTCAAGCGCCCATCCAACTCCGGATAGGCCACCACAAGGATGCGGAACATCAGGGGGGTCAGGGTATGAAGGGCACCCCTTCATCGTTGGGAGGCCAGCCCCAGGTGGGCCTCTGCCGCCTTCCTTGCCTAGCGGCGCGGGTCCTTCCACCATTTGCGGCAGTGGTTGCTCCGCTGGTCAGAGACCCCCAGGTTCCGCACCGATTTTGGCGATGGCACGCTAAATACCCTTTTTCTGATGGGCGCTGACCTGCAGGACAAATACAGCAGAAATGGGAACAGTAATACCGTCCAGACCGTCACACTCATGGCCCACCATATCCCTCCCATCCCCTAGCGCACATACATTGACCACCATACCTGCAGCTCTCTGCCCAGGACATCTCAGTCCCCCCCCTACATGTGGACTACACACACAGCACTCCATACATTCATGGCCCATGCATCATGCTCCCAGTGTACTCACCTGTTTGTCTGGAGGACCATAAAGTAAAGTGTACTGGGGTAGGACCCCATCCACCAGTCTCTCCAACTCCTCCGCAGTGAAGGCAGGGGCCCTTTCCCCAGACACATGAGCCATTGTCGCTTCCAGACACAGGTCACAGCAGCACTTGCAGTGTAGGTCCTCTCCTGTTGAGGGTCAGGTAGCAAGTGAGTAAATAGATGGAAAATGGCAGTCACATCCACGGTGGTGCGTACCGTCACCGCCGGCGTACATTGCCATTGGCTCCTGAAACCCATAGGGCCCAATGATAACCAATGCGAAGTTGCACGGTGGTCATCAACCGCCTACTGCAACAGCACACAACGGCAGTGGAATTACCTCATTTCCACTTGTCCCTCCTCACAGGTCAGGCAGACGCCATTTCAGGGGGGCACAGGCTATGGCACCTAACTGCATCACAGCAGACATTGGCACATGAACTGACTCTCGGATTCATATACTGGTTCTGTAAATGAAGAGATGCATCATTATTTCAATAGATGTGTGAATATGACCCTCTGCTCACCGTTTTCCTCCCTAGGCTTCAACTGCTGAGGATGAATATGAGATGGAGACATCCTCCAGTGTACAGACCCCTGGTGGACCTTGCAACATGGAGGACAGACACATTATCCTCACATAAAGACTTGATCGGGCCACAATCCAAGAACCGTGTACCCAATTGGAGCCAGACCTGATGTCAGCTATCCGCCAGCCCACAGGTATACCCCTCTAATGCAGGTCCTGTCAGTGCTCCATTTCCTGGCAAGTGATTCCTTCCAAACAACAGTGGCCATGGCATCGGGGATGTCTCAGCCAATGTTCTCCAATGTGTTGAGTGTTGTCTGCCCTGCTGAGACACATGCGCAGCTACATCGTATTCCCCCACGTGGAGGATTTGGCCACAGTGAAAGCTGACTTTTATGCCCTGGCACATATTCCCAACATCATTGGTGCCATTGATGGTACACATGTAGCATTTGTCCCCACCCCGGAGAAATGAACAAGTGTTCAGGAAGAAAAAGCTATCACTCTCTGAATGTGCAGATGGTGTGTTTGGCGGACCAGTACATCTCCCATGTGAATGCCAAGTATCCTGGCTCTGTGCATGATGCCTTCATCTTGAGGAATAGCAGCATCCCAAATGTGATGGCACAACTCCAGAGGCACCGGGTGTAGCTAATAGGTGAGTCCAAGGTCCCCACCCAGTATATGTTGGTGTCTGGGTATGGGATTGTCCCTATGGGTTAGTGTGTGTCTAACAGTTGTCCCTCAATATTTTCAGGTGACTCTGGTCACCCCAGCCTCTCGTGGCTACTGCCCCAGTGAGGAATGCCAGGACAAGGGCAGAGGAACATTACAATGTGGCATATTGTCGAACAAGGAGGACAATTGAGAGAACCTTTGGCCTCCTGAAGGCCAGGTTCCGGTGCCTCCATCTGACAGGTGGATCCCTGTACTCCTCACCCAAGACGGTGTGCCAGATCATTGTTGCATGTTGCATGTTGCACAACCTGACCTTGGGATGCCAGGTGCCTTTTCTGTAGGAGGATGAACCTGGAAATGGTCTTGTGGCAGCGGTGGAGCCTGTGGACAGTGAGGAAGAGGAGGCAGAGGATGAAGATGTGGACAATGGTAGCTCTCTCATACATCAGTACTTCCAGTGACACACAGGTAAGACACTGTAACTTCACTTTACATTTCAGTTTTCTATTGGACATTGGACATGGCAGCCTGATTTCACTATGTCTATGGGCACTTACTGTACCCTTTGGCAGCTCTATTTTCTGATCTCTACGCCCCATTCTGGCTCCTGGTGTGTTTACTGCTGCCCACTACAGGTCATACCAATGTATATATAACTGTACATATGAACTGCAATGTTTTCAGATTGTTGTACTAATACACATTTCAATCAATTGACAGACTCCAGAATTGTATTTGTTCCAAGGGTGTTTATTTAAATGCTAATAAGTAGAGGGGGATGTGCAATGGGCTGGGGTGATGGTGGAGGAATGTCCAGTTAGAGTCCAGCTCTTTGTATCACAGGTGCATTGTCCAAGGGGGCATAGGAACGGGAGCAATGGCAGTTCAAGGTGGACACGGTGACAGAGTGGGACACAAGGGTGACAATCAGGAGAGTCTTATATCCTGGCGGGGATCTTGGCAATGTTCTCTGGTTTCTGCCTGGATTGCAGGAACCGTTCCCGGAGTGGTTCTCCTTCTGCAAGGGGTGGGGTGCTGGTGGGCTGTTGTTCCAGTGGTGGGGCCTCCTGGCCAGTAGCGCCAGCAGAGGTGGAGGGCTGTTCATCGGTGTGGCTAGTATCAGGGGCCCGTTGTTGTGCCACTGCCTCCTTAATGGTGTTGGCCATGTCTGCCAGCACCCCTGCAATGGTGACCAGGGTCGTGCGGATGTCTTTCAGGTCCTCCCTGATTCCCAGGTACTGTTCCTCCTGCAGCCGCTGGATCTCCTGCAACTTGTACAGTATCTGGCCCATGGTCTCCTGGGAATGGTGGTATGCTCGCAGGATCCCTGCAAGCGCCTCGTGGAGAGTGGGTTCCCTGGGCCTGTCCTCTCTCTGTCGCACAGCAGTCTTCCTAGCTTCCCTGTTGTCCTGTGCCTCTGTACCCTGAACCGTGTGCCCACTGCCACTGACCCCAGGTCCCTGATTTTTTGGGGTTTGTGGGGTTGCCTGAGGTCCCTGTAGTGGTGGACACACTGCTGATTGACGTGTTCTGGGGACAGTGGTATGGGCCCGCTGGGTGGGTGCTGTGCTAGTGTTTCCTGAGGGGGAGAGTCTATGGTGGTATGGGACTGTGGCAGGGTAACCAACTGTCCAGAGGTCCCTGATAGGCCAGGTTGGTCATCGTGATCCAGGCTTGCAGAGCTGCTGTCATCACTGTGGGCCTCTTCTGTGGGGGGACTGGATGTTGGTGGCACCTTCCTCTCTGGTGACATTGAGTAGGGGTCCTGTGGGAATGTAAATGCAGTGTTATTGTATCTGCGTGTGCCATCTTGTGCATGGGTGTGTTTCCCTCTATGGTTGTTATTAGCAAGGCACCTTTCGGTTGTGTGAGATGTGCTTGGTTTGGCTAAGTGATTGTCACTAGTGTGCATGCTGTGGTGATAGGTGTCCATACAGGTCTGTGATGGGTGTCTATCCATTGTTGTTGCATGCAGGACTCGGTATTGGGATGGGTGGGTTGTGATAGTGGGGTATATGTGAGGTGGTGGAGTGATGGGGTGAGGGTAGGGGTAGGAGTTTGTGATGGCATGCAGGTAGGCTGGGGGATATAGTAGTAAAGATTTGACCAGAGTCCAGTCCTCCTGCTACTTCTGCGAGGCCCTCAGGATGCATGATCACCAAGACTTGCTCCTCCCATGTTGTTAGTTGTGGGGGAGAGGTGGGGGTCCACCGCCAGTCCTCGGCACAGCTACCTGGTGTCTTGCAACCACGGAACTCACCTTCCCCCGCAGGTCGTTCCACTTCTTCCTGATGTCATCCCTTGTTCTGGGGTGCTGTCCCACGGCGTTGACCCTGTTCACAACTCTCCACCATAGCTCCATCTTCCTTGCAATGGACATCTGCTGCACCTGTGATCCGAATAGCTGTGGCTCTACCCGGATGATTTCCTCCACCATGACCCTTAGCTCCTCCTCAGAGAACCTGGGGTGTCTTTGTGGTACCATGGGTGTAGTGTGAGTGGTATGGGTGAGGGTGTGTGGGGTGATTTGTTGAGGTGTGTGCTGTGAGGTGCGTGGAAGGTGTTTGGGTGATGGTGTTAAGTGGCTCAGATTCAGTGTGTGTCTATATTGGATTGGGTGTGTGGGTGTGGTGCGTGTATGTGTGTCAGGTGTGTGTAGTTTGAATTGTCCAATGTGGTGCAGTTTTGTTAGTGTGTGTGTATTTATGAGCGCACCGATGTGTGTACTGCCAATTGTTTACCGTGGTTGAATGACCGCTGTGGTGATTTGTGGGTCATGATGCTGTGGGAATATTTCTGTTGGCATAATGGTGTGGGTTTTGATACCGCCAGTTTATCACTGACCTTTGGGGTGGCGGACTTGTGTTGGTGTCTCTATAGTGGCAGATTTCTCTGTGTGGGTCATAATACCTGTTGCGGTATACCGCCGCGGTCACGGTATGTTGGTGCTGGTGAGCACGGCTGTAGGCTGCATTTACCGCCAATGTTGTAATGAGGGCCATAGTGTCATCTACGATTGATATCATTAAGTCAGACATGTCCTGTTTATACCATGGACAAAGTCAGCTGTGCTCTAATATGCAGCTTGGTTGGACGTTACAAACATTGAAAAATGGCCGTATTCCATGGAGATAAATTAATGGTAGTGAATTGTTTGCTGCTTTTAATTTATCTGAGAAACAACAAACGATGGCTAAAAGGGAAGCGAGCATCACCATGCTTCATATAGAGAAGTTGGAAAAATTGCCTTTTACGATAGCAGAGAGTCGTCGACTGTCTGGCTCCTACATGGCATTATTAATCTGCTGATATCCTCCTTTCATTTATCGAAATGCCTGAAACATCTTGCCGTGGGCAGGTATGAGCGTCTGGGTGATAACTATATTAAGGAAGAGTGGTAGTTGCCCTTTGATTACAAATGTCTGAATGGCGAAACAGAGGTTTTTCTTAGCAGAAGCGAATGTGAGACTACTGTTAGTCATTCAATGATCTGCAAGCAGGTGTCCCTTCACAGCCATTGCAATGGGGGGTCAGCCTGAAGGGTACTCCCGTCTCTTTGATTCGACCAACATTTCATGTACTTTCCAATGGCAGTTATGTGGTACTGAGCGATCAAAGCTGTTGCGGTATGCGTTCGGGCATTGCTTACACAATTTCGGTCTCTAAGGTCGTTACGTGTTGTGGACATGTTTTATTCCCCCCCCACACAAGAGGTAAAGGTTCAGAAATGTGGCCTCACATTGATACTATTAATGTAAATTATGACAAGCTGAGTAGACTAAAGGCGCTACTGTTTCAGAAACAGGTCACGTTGACATCCGCTAGAGAGACGTATGTTCTCCAGATTGTAAGATCATCGCCGAGATACAATCCCTATTAAAAACCAACTTCCCCAAGCACTTTGGTGAGCTGGTGTCCAGAATTTTCAACGCCTCGAGCACTACTGGGATTGTCCATTTCTTTAAGGCTGTCGGGTCTGGATTTGTGTCCGTCTTCCAGACTATCTTCGGAGTCATCCTGTCGGCCATCTGTTCACTATTTTCAAGTGTGTTTGGTGGCTTTCCTGTAATTTGGGCATTATTTGGGAGAATACTACTGCTATTTTTTCTGATTCACAGTGGTTGTTTCTTTACAGCTACACAGAGCGATGGAGCCGCTGCCACCAGCACAACTGTGCCGTGAACGCATGGTTCAGATCTTCAATGCTTCCTTGCTGGAGGAACTAGAGTGGAATTGGTCATTGTCATTTCGACCACTCCTCTGGTGAGTGCAGCATGTCTTTCGCTGCGTAAGGTGCTTCTTCGAACATTTGCCAACAGTGTGTCTTGCTGTCTTGCCAGAACCTCCTGTGCACCAAGAACTGCTGATGTCCCTGATGAGGGTTCATAGATGGTCGTGCCCCATGAGACTAAGGCTGATCCACGAGGTCACTTATGAACACTCCGTGTTGGCTGAGTTGCCTCTTCCTTCTACGGACAATGGCACTGATGCAGGTGGACCTGCACATGAGACTACTGCGCACTTTTGCTGCATGAATCAATCCGCCCAAGTGATCGATCTTACATCAGACGATTTGGCCTCATTTTTTAATGACTTTTTAGCCGGTGACTTTGGAGCTAGTGTTCCAGATCATGACTATAGTTGAACGCCACAATGATTGGAATTTGTTTTTCTTCCCAAACTAACTACCGAATGGATGAGTCTTACTTTGGCCTGCTGTGCTTGTCATGGTTCACTTTAAGTCTCTTTTGTATGTTTTTAAACATTTAATTTTAACTATGATTTTTAACTTTTGTTTTAATGCTTCACTTTTAGTCCAGAGTAGTTTTTTAGCTTTTTGGATTCCCTCACCTTCAGTGGCGTCCAGTAATGGCGTCATACTTGTTATGGCAATGGGGAGGGTGTAGTGAATCCTAGTTTGTTTTTATGGGATAACAGGAGTTAGCTTAGCCTTTGGCTTGCAGACTCGTGCCCCAGTCACCTAGTGACTTTTAACCTACTTAGCTTGCTCTGTCTTAGACCATTTATTGAATTAATTCTTCTAAAATGGCTGCCTTGTTTATAGTTAGGCCATTTTGTTTAGATTTATGTTATCAGTGCCACCGCGCTAAGACGTCAACTCATGCAACAAAGACAAACAAACTGTAGGTGCTCACATTAGAAATTACCGTCCCAAGCATGCTGTTATCTATTGTTTTGGAACAACCTACGTCAGGGGTCCAAGTAAATCTGTATAAATACATCACACTTTAGACAGATAATCAGAGGGATTCCGACCAGATACCATAGCTGCTACCGATGCTGCATGTGGCCTTGATACTGATCCGGACTTCGTGTTCCTTCGTAGTCTGAGCACAAGACCTCATTCCAAGGTAATAAGGTTTGGGGGCTCCTTCCGGGCACATGGCATTGGCAGATTAGGTTTAACATACCCAGCTCTCCTCTAGGTAGAAGGTTAGGCCTATTATGGTAGGGTATTAGGACATATCACACACTCAATGTCTTTCTATGTTACTGCAAGATCGTGGGGTTCTTTATACTCATGACCCTTGTCTTTACAATTCTATTTCTTACACTGTTCATTATCCTAATCATTGCAGCCCATGCGATTTACCACAGATTGTATTAAACAAAAATTATTGAAACATTACTGCATCTTCGTTATTGCCTGTGTTTGGTTGAGACATGATATATCTGTGAGAAAGGGGTAATCTCAGTTTAACCACGACACTCCCTGAGATGTCATACTTCTGAGTCCATGCGTAAAGGCTGCCACAAATCATCTTTAACGGTTTGTGTTTTTGGTGAGGTGCTGCTAGTGAGCCGGAGGGCTTGGGACTACAGTTGTGACTTGTTGTAGGATAGGCATAGTCACCTACAAACATAAGTACTGTTATCCTTAAACCAACAGTCTTGCCCAGAGTCCAAACTACGACAGATGGACCAAGGGAAGTTCTGCATCACTGAAAATTGGACTCTCACCATTGCTCCACAGCAAAAGAGTGAAGCCCTGTTCCTCAGGCAGTAGACGTGGAATTGCATGATCAACCTGGGTCCTTGGCTGAAACTCACCAAACCCAACCAGAGGGACACCTGTGGAAGCCAGCAGCACCTTCAGTTTCCCCTGGATTGGTAGCACCAGTCCCCTACAAACTGCAGGTTAAAAGAATCGCAGAATCCTAAGTTTCACCGGCCACTGGGCCCCCATGGGATTGTCGAAAACCAGGTGGTCCAGTGTCTTCTGGATGTCATAGTCTAGCCTGCCTCCAAGTTTCAGGTGGCTACCTAACTTCCTCGGACCCCTCTAACTTCCAAAAGGATTCCTGCACCTTTACTGCTGCCGAGGCTTGTCACTAATCCCTTCACTCGACGCTACCAGTGCAGGGCACAGCATGCAACCTGCATCCAACAACTGAAACCCATCCCCAGTCCCAGCTCAGGTTTTGTGTCCCCTTGTTAGCATTGGTGTGCCAGTGGTAAAATCAGGAGCAACACAAACCCCGTTCAGCACCATAGACAGCCACGAGAACTCTGCACCTGGACCCCATGGCCCTGGTAGAAGTGAACTGACTGTTCTGGCTTGGTCCCAGGGCCTGCATCACCTTAGCCCTGCAAGGGTTCCCCGCAGCTCGACCTCCAAGTGGTAGTTTGTAACCAGTGAAATCCCTGCCAATGACTTCAATGCAAGTCCTGTTCAGAACCACAGACAGCCGGGACAACTGTGCACCTGGAACACATGGGCCAGATAAAACTGTTCTCACTGTTGTGATCTGGTAACAGAGACTGCACTAGCTTAACCACTTAATGGTTTCACGCAGCTCGTCTTTTAAATGCATTTTTGCAACACATGATATTTTTGAAATTGACTTCAACGCAACATCAAATGCCATTTCTGCAGTGATTTTCTATTGCTTCTAAAATTGATAGCTACGGTTCTACTGTACCTATTCTGCTCATTTTTGTTTCTACATTTATAGAAACGTAAGGTCTATTTTTATAAACTGGTGCCGGGTTTCCTTAGAGTCGTGTCAATTACTTATCATCCAAGTCTGTGCTGTGAATGCTCAACAAATGTTCCTCTAAGCAAAGTCTGACTGCTCATTGCCGCACCACCAAGACTGAGCTAAGGATTTACTAGTATGAATCCCAGAACCATCTCAGGGGTATTGTGAGAGTATTATATGGTGAGGACTAACCCTCACATCACTTAATAACAGTGTATAGTGGTGGCTGCCACTGAATGAGGGTGGTGGGGCGGAAGGAGATAAAACAAAGGAATAAAAAAATAACACTTACCTGCTCTGTCAAGAGACGGGTCAGTCTCTCCTCCGTCCTCATCCTGGACGGCCTTGTCCTCTTCCAGGCAGCACACAGACTCTCTCATTCCCTTAAGCCAATCACAACGCTGCTGTCATAAGCATGACAGCTGCGTCGTGATTGGTGTGGGTGTGGCGTATTTCGGCCCTCAAACAGGAAGTGGGACTCTGTGCACTTTGTCCTCTCTGCTGTGTAATACAGCCAGGTTAAGAAATGCTGAGTGCGAATGTTAAAAATGAGGTTTTTGGTTGGCAGTCAGTGTTCCCTAGTCAGGGTAAAGGAGAATCCCCCTCAGTTAACCCCCGCTCACCCCTATTGTAGCTTGGCACGTGCAGGCAGGCTTAACTCTAGAAGCAGGGTGTAAAGTATTGTACCAATACGCACAGTAACTCAGTGAAAACACTACAAAATGACACAACACAGGTGTAGAAAAATAGGTAATATTCATCTAAACAAAACAAAACCAAAATGATAAAAATCCGACATACACAAGTCAAGTTATGAATTTTAAAAAGAATAAGAGTCTTAGGCCCTCATTCCAACCCTTGCGGTTGGTCATAAAGTGGTGGTAATACCGCCAACAGGCTGGTGGTAAATACTGCCAAATTATGACCACGGCGGAAACAGCTTGGACAGACAGCTACTTTAACACACCGACCGCCAGGGCGGAAACAACAGGCACCACGGCGGTAACCGCCTACAGCCAGGCGGAAGCCCATGTTCCGCCCACTGTATTAAGACACAGGAAACTGACGCCTTTTCTCGGGCGGTACCAATGACATCAAAACCCTGGCGGAAACAGATCTCAGAAGTCAAAGGACTCACCTGTGGAGACTCAGAGAAGAACTACAACGCGATGGAACTGGAACTGCACATTTTCCCTATGTTGATTTACGTCCTGCTCCACTACGAACACCGATGACGGCGAAGACGACCACGGTGAGTACAACCGCCTAGCACACAGGGGAGGGGGGAGTAAAAAGAGAGTGACACACACATGCAACATGCAACACCACCACCCCATCACCATACACACAAGTAGATGCAGCAACATAACATATTTACCCCGTACAACTCAGGAATGGTGCAAGGACTACTCCAATAGATAAAAGTGAGTGTAATAAGATAAATATAGTAGCAATACATGCATCCAAATCAAAAAGTATGTACATATTTACAAATGAAGGGACACTGCCCAGTACTCAATGTTCGTGCATATTACAAAGTCCAGGCCCCACCTCACTCCTGCAACAACACGGAGAGTACACTGCAGGGGCATCAGGTCAAAAATAGGCAGGCACCTAAGGGGGACAGGGAACGGGGGGGCATCTCAGCCGGCAGATGGTACAATGCCACTGGTCCTGGAGGGGGCAACATGCCCTGTGCTTCGTCCTGGGGAGTGCAAGGCCACAGTCTCTCATGTGAGTGACTTGCCCACTGGCTCTGGAGGGGGATGGTGCCCTGTGATCTTCATCCTGGGGAGGATGGGGTTAGTGGATGGCATCTCCACTGGGTCTGGAGGGGGCATCGTGCCCAGTGATCTTCATCCTGGGGTGGATGGGGTGAGTGGATGGCATCTCCACTGGTTCTGGAGGGGGCATTGTGCCCTGTGATCTTCATCCTGGGGTGGATGGGGTGAGTGGATGGCATCTCCATTGGTTTTGTAGGGGGCATCATGCCCTGTGATGCAGATCGTGGGGAGTGCAGGGTCACAGTCTCTCAGGTGGGTGTCATACCCACAGGATTTGCAGGTCGCACAACAGCCCATGGAGGCAGGTCAACAGAATGTCCGCCAGCGCGGTGACAGCTGTTCAGTGGTGGCAGTGGTGCTGCTGCTGGTGGTAGTGGTGGGGAGAGGCTCCAGCCCATCCCCTGCAGCCTCGGACCGCTGCCCACTGGTGCTGCTGGAGCTGGTGGCAGTGCTGCTGGTGGAGCTGGGGGTGGTGGGGGGAGGCTCCAACCCATCCCCTGCAGCCTCAGAAGGCTGCAGACTGGAGCTGCTGCTTCTGGTGGTTGTGGGGGGAAGCTCCAGCCCATCCCCTGCAGCCTCGGACGGCTGCAGCACCATGGTTGGTGGTGTGGGCTCCGACAGAGTCCCAGCACCAGGCCCTTTCTCCTCACTGCCTGCTGGGGCTGGGTCCTTGCTCTTCCTTGAAACACTTGGGGCAGGTACCCTTTCCGTCTGGCTGGCTGGTGGCAAGGATCCTTTCCCATCTGGAATTGCTGGGGACATAACTGTGCCCGTAGACTGGGTGGCTGAGGTGCTTGCCTGGGTTTTGACCACCCTGGCCTGGCATGCAGGACAGGGGGAGGAGGGGTAGGGAAGAGGTCAACAGTGGAGAGGAGATACTTCTAAGGGACAATGGGATGGGAAGAGGGAGAAGGTGTGGGAGTGGAAGAAGAGGGAGTGGTTGTAGTAGGTGTCAGTCTGCTGTGTTTGGGTGCAAGCGAAGGTGCATGGGCTGGATGCTGTTGTGAGGTAGATGGCTGTTGGGTGTCTGAGTGCTTGTGTTTGTGTACTTTGGGAGGAGGGGGCACAGACACAGTGGGAGAGGACACAGGGGACGTGCGCATGGATGTGGGAGTGGTGACTGCCAGTGAGGTGTGTGTCCTGATAGGTCTGCTGGTGGTAGTGGGTGTGAATGTAGTGCATGCAGGAGTGTAGACGCAACTGGGAGGTAGGTGAAGGGGAAGGAGGAGGGGGATACAGTGGAGGCAGTGGATGTTGGAATGTCTACTTCTGGATGGTGTTTGTGTGAGTGCCTTTGGGATAAAGTGTGGTGCTTGTGTTTGACATGTCCACTCCTGTGTGTTGTCCTGTGTGCATGCTTGTCTGTTTGTGTGCTTGGGATAGGTTGGGGTTGTGGGGAATGGGACTGGGAAGAGGAAGTTGGAGGGTGGAAACAGGGACAATGGCTGCCATCAGAGAGGAGGCCAGACACTGGTTTAATCTCTGTTGGGCCGCCAAGTCAGTGTGAATGCCCTCCACAAATGCATTGGACTGTTGCATTTGGGCTGCCAGCCCCTGGATGGCATTCACAATGCTTGACTGTCCGACAGAGATGGATCGCAGGAGGTCAATAGCCTCCTCACTCAGGGCAGCAGGGCTAACTGGGGCAGGGCCTGAGGTGCCTAGGGCAAAGGATATGCCCACTCTCCTGGGTGAGCGGGCACGGGCAACTCGCTGAGGGACTGCTGGGAGGGCGGTGCAGGTACGGGGGTGGCGGCTGTACCTGTAGCTGGGGTGGGTACAGGGGTGTCTGCCACCACAAGGGAGCTTCCATCGGAGGAGGTATCCGTGTCCAAACTGTCCCCTCCAGTCTCCACCGTGGTGCTCCCCTCGCCCTCCGTCCCACTGGTGCCCTCACTGTCTGCGGACTTTGCCTCCTGGGATGCAGCTCCCTCCGTCGCCGGTGCCTCTGCTCCTCTGCCAGATGATGCTGATGCACATAAGGACAGGATGACAAAACAAAAAGGGGGGGAGAGACAAAGGATACACATGGTCAATGGTGGCACCAACACCACAGTTGGCGTACATAACACACTCACACACAGGGAACAGCCCTAATGCACTACCAGTTACAATGCTAGTCACCAGGCCATGGGTAGGGACAGATACCGCAAACTGTAGCATACCTGCGACCCAGACACCCCTGCCCAGTAGTAGATGCCTACTACCTAAGTTGGAGGAATTTCACATCAGAACCCTGCCCATCATGGGACCTACTCTGCAATGACAGGCCTGGCCAAGGGGCACCCACAGGCCCACATCCCCCACCGGGATACCAACCCCCCAGGCGTAAGTAGTAATGAAGGGATCTGTACTCACCCCCTTGTTGCTGCTGTGATGTCCCCAAGTGCCCATCCAACTCCGGATAGGCTACTGCCAGTATGCAGCCCATCGGGGTCAGGGTTCGACAGGCATCCCTGCCTCTGCCGTCTTCCGTGCCCAGCGTCTCAGGTCCTCCCACCTTTTGCAACAGTGGGTGCTCCACCTGCCGTACACCCCCAGGGTCCGCACGTCCTTGGCAATGGCACGCCATATACCCTTCTTTTGATGGCCGCTGACCTGCAGAGGAAATTGACACAGGGAAAGGTATTAGTCAGACTGTCCTGCCTCTTACACTCATGGCCAACCATGCCCCTTACAATCCCCATTTGCACAGCTATGTCCCAGCATACATGCTGCACGCTGCCCAGGGCCCATCCACCAACCCCCCTACATGAGGCCTTCAAACACACATCACTCCATGCATTCATGCCCCATGCATCATACCCACAGTGTACTCACCTGTTGGTCTGGGGGCACATACAGCAGTCGGTACTGGGGTAGGACCCCATCCACCAGTCTCTCTAACTCTGCTGAGGAGAAGGCAGGGGCCCTTTCCCCAGTCACACGAGCCATGGTAGGTTCCAGACACAGATCACAGCAGCACATGCATTGTAGGTCCTCTCCTGTTGAAGGTCAGGTAGAAAATGAGTGAACAGATACAAAATGGTGATGAAGTCCGCTGCGGTGCATACCGTCACCACCGGCGTACATCACCATTGGCCACTGTACCCCATAGGGCCCAATAATAACCAATGAGGAGTTACATGGCGGTTCCCAACCGCCTCCTGCAACAGCACACAACGTCAGCGGAATTACCTCATTTCCACCTGTCCATCCATACTGGACAGGCAGACGCCATTTCGGGGGGGGCAGGCCATAGATCCTAACTTCGTCACTGTTCACAATTTCACATTCTGGACATATGCCACCAAAATATTGTAACTATCACAATATGCATTGAACTGTAGTGGTTCCAATGTAAAGATAATGACCAGCTGCTCACTCTTTTGCCACACAACCGCTGCAGATGAACAGGAAACTGAGACATCCCCTGTGTACAGACCCCTTGTGGACTTGGCAACAATGCAGGACAGGCACATTATCCTCACCTACAGACTTGACAGGGCCACAATCACAGAGCTGTGTGCCCAATTGGAGCCTGACCTGATATCTGCTATCAGTCACCCCACTGGGATCCCCCCTCTTGTGCAAGTGCCATCACTGCTCCATTTTTTGGCAATAGGTTCTTTCCAAGTGACAGTGGGCTTGGCAGCAGGAATGTCACAGCCAATGTTCTCAATAGTGCTGACCAGAGTGTTGTCTGCCCTGATTAAACACATGTGCAGCTACATTGTTTTCCCAGGTGAAGGATTTGGCCAAATTAACAGGTCTTCAGAAATCGAAAAAGTTATCACTCGATGAATGTGCAGATGGTGTGTTTGGCAGACCAGTACATCTACCATGTCAATGCTAAGTAACCAGGCTCAGTGCATGATGCTTTTACCCTGAGGAATAGCAGCACCCCAAATGTGATGGCCCAACTCCAGAGACACAGGGTGTGGCTAATAGGTGAGCCCTGATTCCCACCCAGTGGATGATGGTGTATGGGTATGGTGTGGGCCCTAAGGGATAGTGTGTGGCTAACAGTTGTCCCTCGATATTTGCAGGTGACTCTGGTTACCCCAACCTATCATGGCTACTGAAGACCCCTGTGAGGAATCTCAGGACAAGGGCTAAGGAACATTACAATGAGACACGTGGGCGAACAAGGATGATAATTGAACGTACCTTCGGCCTCCTGAAGGCCAGATTTTGGTGCCTCCATCTAACAGGTGGATCCCTGTGCTACTCACCCAAGAAGGTCTACCAGATAATCGTAGCATGCTGCATGCTGCACAACCTTGCCTTGAGATGCCATGTGCCTTTTCTGCAGGAGGAGGAGGCTGGAGATAACAGTGTGGCAGCAGTGGACCCTGTGGACAGTGAAGATGAGGAGGTAGAGGATGAGGATGAGGACAACAGAAGTGCAGTCATTCCTCAATGCATCCAATGACACACATGCAAGACAGTGTTATTTCAAATTTCATCGAAAGTTTGAGGTGTGACATTGTCACTGGCAGGGTGTGAATTTCTACTTCTATGCCCACTCACTGTACCCATTGGCATCGCTTTTTGCAGATGTTGGTGCCCCACTATTGCTCCAGGTGTGTTCACTACAGCCAACTACAGGTCTTTCCTATGTTAACATTACTGTAAGTTGAATTGCAATGTTTAAAGCTTGTTAAACAAATACACACTCAAACCATTTAGCATACACCATACTTGTATTTTTTAAAAGTTTGTTTATTGCAGCGCTCTGACGAAAAGTGAGAAGTGCAATGTGCTGGGGTGATGATGGGCGAAAGTCCAGGTTAAAGTCCAGTCTATTTGTAGCACGGGTGTATTGTCCAAGGAGGCATAGGAAGGGAGCAATGGCAGTTCAAGGTGGACAGGGTGACAGAGTGGGACACAAGGGTGACAATCTAGAGAGTCTTATTTCCTGGCGAGGGTCTTGGCAATAGTTGTGTAGACGGGTCTCGGACACCTCGTCTACTACGGCGCCCGAAGAGCGCCGTTCCGGCACTCCGTCCGACCCCTTTCCGCGTTGCCATGGTGACGCGTGGGGGCCGGCCGTCCTCGCAGAGCAGGATTTCCGGATGCGAGAGACACAAACGACGACGGACAACGCAAGACGCGGCGAGAGAGGAGAGAGAGGAACGAAGGAGAAGGAGAACTCGCCGGTCGAAGAAGACATCGCGTCGGGAGAGGAGCACGGAGTCCTCAAAGACGTCACGCAGGGAGAGGAGCCCGTATATCAGAGAAGAGAAACGCCGAGAGAGGAGAACAAATCCCGCCACGACACAGGAGGGTCGTGGCTTGGCAAGGTACGGTTACTTTTAAAGGGGCAATCCAGATGTACAGATAAACAAGCCTGTGATAAAACGGGAGGGGTTGGGAAGGAAAGAGATACTGGGGAAGGGGCAGAGTAAGGGGCACGACTGGGCTGTACACCAGTACACTGTGTGAACCCCCTCACCCTGTCACACACTATTGCAGCTCCGCCGGATTTACTCCTAAATCCTATATCCCCCTAACACACCGACCCTACTTATTGTTCTTTCTTCACCCCGCCCCCTCTTACTAATCTAGAGTGAAAATCCCCACACCGTCACTTACCACGTGTCCTGTCTGTTTGTTTTTCCGGGACTTTGGAGAGAGAGACCAAGAGAGAGAGAGAGACGAAACCGGGATCCGAGCAACACCTAGAAAAGAGGGCAGAAAACAGTATTAATTTAAGAACAACCGAGGACAAGAAACTTCCAGAAAGGACAATAATTCCCACGAAAAGAATTGAACTAATATATATAAATCAATAAAACTTTTCAATCCTTTTTATTTCCCTAAGACCTCTCCGAGTTGTTTGTTCTGTACCACAGACCCTTCCACAAGTTGTAACGCCACGCTCTGACGCGGTGTCTCTTTCTGTCCTCACGGGTGGAACGCGCTACCGATATTCGGAGCGCCGTTCCCTGCGTTTTTTGACTATGCTTTCTGGGAAGCATATATTTCGCTCCGAGTCGCGCTACACTTACTTGTAGCCTTTTTTCTTCTTTTGTTGTTGGTGGTGGGTTTTTTGTTGGTCCTTTTGCCTGTCTCTATCCATTTTGTTTCCATCTTGTCTTCTACGTGTTTTTGTCCCAGCATGCTCTGTTTTTCTTTTATACTACTTCCTTTTTTCTATACTGGTCTATGGGCTTTTCCCAATCCAAGATGGTGTTACTTCCCTTTCCTGTGATGTCACTTCCCTTTTCTCAGTATATAAGTCAGTCAGTCTTGTTCCTCCTTGCGTTGCAAACACTACCTTCTGGTTGTGCTGTTCGCTCCTGTTCTTTGTTCCTGCTTTTGCCTTGGGAGATTTTTGTCTGTTCTTTGTTCCTGCTTTTGCCTTGGGATATTTTTGCCTGTTCCTTTTTTCCTGCCTTTTACCCTGGATATTGCCTATTTTTGTTTCCTGTTATTTCTTGTTTTCCTTCGGGAGTTCCTGTTAGAGGTTTTTTCCCCAGTGTTGTTTTTTTTTCCCTCTGGGACTCCTTCTGGAGGGTACGGTCTGCTTTGGCATAGCCCGTCAAGCAGCACTGTGGCTATTAGAAGGGGTTGCCCTTATCTGGGGGTATTCAGGACCTGTAGAAGACTTTGGCCCTCATTCCTACTCTGGCGGGCGGCGGTCGCCGCCCGCCAGGCGGGAACCGCCAATTGCCCGCTACGCGGTCAAAAGACCGCTGACGGCATTCAGACCTTCCCGCCGGCCCAGCGGGAAGGAGGGCTGCAACACAGGAGCTGGTGGTGTTGCGGCCGTGCGACGGGTGCAGTTGCACCCGTCGCGCTTTTCACTGTCTGCTAGGCAGACAGTGAAAAGCTGGCTGGGGCCAAGTTAGGGGGCCCCTGCACTGCACATGCCAGTGGCATGGGCAGTGCAGGGGCCCCCAGGGGCCCCAGGACACCCGTTCCCGCCAGCCTCTTCCTGGCGGTGACAACCGCCAGAAACAGGCTGGCGGGAAGGGGGTCAGAATCCCGATGGCAGCGCTGCTTGCAGCGCTGCCATGGCGGATTCGCCCAACCGGGGCTAAATCGGCGGGAAACCGCCGGCCCCGGTTTTCTGACCGCGGCTATACCGCCGTGGTCAGAATGGGCAAGGAAGCACCGCCAGCCTGTTGGCGGTGCTTCCGTCATTCGTGGCCCTGGTGGTCGTAGACCGCGACCGCCAGGGTCAGAATGACCCCCTTGGTGTATTCGCCAATCCGAAATCCAGAGGTGAGAAGTCCAGTGCAGTACGTGACAATAGTCTCTGGCTTCAGGCTGGATCGCAAGGAACATTTGCGTGGTGGTTCTCATTCTGCAGGGCAAGGGGTGCTGGTGGCCTGTTGGTCCTGTGGCGGGGCCTCCTGTCCACTAGCGGCAGCGGAGGTGGAGGGCTGTTCAGTACTCAGGCTAGTGTCAGGGGCCCGCTGGGATGCCACTGCCTCCCTCATACTGTTGGCCATGTCTGCCAGCACCCCTGCAATGGAGACCAGGGTGGTGTTAATGGACTTCAAGTCATCCCTGATCCCCAGGTACTGTCCCTCCTGCAGCCGCATGTTCTCCTGCATCTTGTCCAGGATCTGGCCCAGCGTATCCTGGGAATGTTGGTATGCTCCCAGGATCGCGGTGAGTGCCTCCTGGAGAGTCGGTTCCCTGGGCCTGTCCTCCCCTGGCACACAGCAGTCCTCCCAGCTTCCCTGTAGTCCTGTGCCTCGGTCCCCTGAACTGTGTGCCCACTGCCACTGGCCCCAGGTCCCTGATTGTCCTAGATTTGTGGTGTGCCCTGGGGTTCCTGTAGTGGTGGACACACTGCTGATTGACGTGACCTGGGGACAGAAGTGTGGGCCCGCTGGGTTGGTGCTGTGGTGGTGTTTACTGAGGGGGTAGGCTCTGTGGTGGTGTGAGTGTGCCTGGGTAACCGACTGTCTGGAGGTCCCTGATGAACCAGGTTGGTCATCCAGATCCAGGCGACTAGAACTGCTGTCATCACTGTGGGCCTCTTCTCTTGGGGGACTGGATATTGCTTGCACCTCCTCTCCAGTGGCATTGGCTGGGATACCTGTGGGGATGTAAATGCAGTGTTATTGTTTCTGTGTGTGACATATTGTGCATGGGTGTGTTGCCCTCTATGGTTGTTATTGGCCTGGCAGATCTGCCTTGTGCGAGTTGTTATTTGGTGGGCTGGCTGATTGTCTCTATTGTGCATGCTGTAGTGATGGGTGTCCATGCAGGTCTGTGAGTGGTGTCCATGCTTTGATGTGGCATGCAGGACTTGGCACTGGGATGAGTGGGATGTGATGGTGGGGTGTGTGGGAAGTGGTGGAGTGTTGGGAGTGAGGGTAAGGGTGGGGGCATGTGATGGCATGAAGGTAGGGGGGGGTGATAGTAATAGAGAGTTGACTTATCAGAGTCCAGTCCTCCTCCTCCTACTCCTGCCAGTCCCTCAGGATGCATGATTGCCAAGACTTGCTCCTCCCATGTTGTTAGTTGTGGGGATTCACCGCCAGTCCTCTGTACTGCGAGCTGGTGTCTTGCTGCAATGGAACGCACCTTCCCCCGTAGGTCATTCCACCTCTTCCTGATGCCATCCCTTGTTCTGGGGTGTTGTCCCACAGCATTGACCCTGTCCCCGGTTCTCTGCCGTAGCTCCATCTTCCTAGCAATCGATGTCTGCTGCACCTGTGGTCCAAAAAGCTGTGGCTGTACCCAGATGATTTTCTCCATCATGACCTTTAGCTCCTCCTCAGAGAATCTGGGGTGTCGTTGTGGTGCCATGGGTGTAGTGTGAGTGGTGTGGATGAGGATGTGTACGGTGATGTGTTGGGGTGTGTGATGTAAGGTGCGTGTGTGGTGTATAGGTGATGGTGGTATGTGGCTCTGGTTGTGTGTGGGCTCTTGCTGTCTCTCTCTGCTGGCAACTATTGGTATTAGTAAAGGGTTGTGGTTAATGTGGGTGTGTGTTTTATAGTGGTGTGGGTGTGGTGTGTGTATGGGTGTCAGGTGTGTGTAGTTTGAATTGTCGATTGGGGTGTGGTTTTGTTAGAGTGTGTGTATTTTGATAGCGGCAGGATGTACCGCCAATGGTTTACCACCATTGAATGTCCGCCGTGGTCATTCGTGGGTCATAATGTTGTGGGTGATGTTCTGTTGGCGTAACGGTGTGTGTTTTAATACTGCCAGTTCATCACTGAGCTTTGGTGTGTCGGATTTGTGTATGTGGCTGTATAGTGACGGATTGGTGTGTGTGTGTCATAATATGGTTAGCGGATATCCGCCGTCGTAGTGGTATGTTGGCGGCAGTCAGCATGGCGGTCAGTGGGATTTACCGCCAATGTCATAATGAGGGCCTTAATCCCTAGAAAACAGTGAGAATGCTGTTATTTCATAAAAGTACCTGGGTAGGGTCAAAATAAAGCCACACGGGTGAGTGTGCGTTGAAAAAGGCCAGTGATACGCTGATTTCTCACCCACAAGTGAGAACATGCGCCGTTCCTCCTCCGGTCGAGTCAGCGTGTATCATTTCTTCTCTCCTGCCAGAGAGCAATGCGTCGATCCGGACGGGCACCTCAGGTCCGGGCAGGCTTTGCGTTGATTTTCCACACTCAGCGATGTTGCTTTGAAATCGTGCTGTGTGGGGGCTTGCGTCGTTAACAACAGCCACTGCGGGTGTTGCGCGTCGTTTCTCCATCCGCGTTGTGTCGATCTCCCTGCCGCAATGCAGGTGGAGTGTCGTTTTTAGCCGCAAAGCTGGCGGGGAGTGCCGCTTATTAACCGCGAGGCGGGTGGCACGTAGAAAGTTTCCCTGCATGGCGGTCTCTGCATTGATTTCTGTCCGTTTCCACCAGGTTCACCTTTCAAGGGCCAAGAGACAGGTTAGGGCACTACTTGGCAGGGGAGGCCTCTCAGCAGAAAGTCCTAGTGCTTGCAGAGAAACGTCTTTGTTGTCCCTGAGCCTTCAACAACAGGAGGCAAGCTCAGTTCAAGCCCTTGGAGATTCTTCACCAGTGAGAAGTCACACAAAAGTCAGTCTTTGTCCTCTCTCAGGCAGAAACCGCTATTGCAGGCCAACCCAGCAAAGCACAGTCACAGGCAAAGGGGCAGTACCCCTCCCAACACGGCCAGCCAAACAGACATGCACACTTATGGTGCACACACCACTCCTCCTGCAGCCCTGCCCAGCCCCTGCCCCTCCCTAACCTGGATCCAGATGAAAGATTAAAAATAAAATGATTATTGCGTTATTATCATTTTATTTTTGTGTTTTCCTGAAATCAGTGGGACAACGCTCCTCCGCCTTAGCGGAGGATCTGCCCCTGCTTATTACTCCACTTTGCTCCACCATTCATGCCTGCTTTCAAGTCAGCTACAAAAACCTACTTCCCTTCTCTAAAAACAACTACTAGCCCTCTCTCTCTAACTTCTGTACTTCAGCACAAACTCTAACCGGCCCATGTACCTTACTCAAAATATGTAGATCGTGTAAATATTACCTATACATAGTGTGATAATGAATGCACACATCATCATCATCACACACATAGCTTTATTCGGTTATGTTCAACCATCAAAGCAATAACATCATACAAGTGCAAAAGTAAAAATAAGAAAAGCATAACAATTGTGCAATCGGAAATATTTTAAAAAAAGAATAAAAACATAAATACTTAAGAACATTGAAATATTTACCTACAGATTGTGTTTTACCACCTGGGACCTATCTCTTCAAATCATCATCAGTAGCATCCAAGCAAGCAAGCACAGTAATCATAAAACCTTATATCAGTCCGAAATAAATAATTAAAACTATAACACTTGATACTAATCATAACATGTGCAAAATAAATGATTAAGACTGTAAAGCTGATACTAGTCATTAAAATTATTAAAATACATGTACATATATGCCATCGGGCTGCAAGAAACTTGCTGACCGCACAGGACAAAGGAGTATAAGTGTCCCTCATCATAATCCTTAGAGCATCATTACAATGTCTCATGCCCATATTCCTGCAGACTGGACGTAGCCACTTCTGCCGAACAGTCATGTATGCAGGACATATAAACATGAAGTGTACCAAGGATTCTGAGATACAGCTGCAGCTAGGACATAAATCAGTTCTCAAAGCTAAATTCCGTGAGCTATTAGAAGATTTGAGAGGTAAATATCCATACTTAAACTGGATATACAGACTTTTGCTTAATGGGTCAAGGATTAAATCCATAAATGGTTCAAAGTGAGGATACCACTTAGAGTTAAGAAATTGAGATGTCAGTCTGCCATGTGTCATGTGGAACAAATATTTTTCTCTAACATGCGCCCAATAGACTGTTTTCAAATATTTCTTCTGATCTCTTCTTAAATTGTAAGGATGGCTCCAAAAGGAACCATCTTGAAATATACTCAAACCATGCAATGGGGAGTACATTGGGTCTGTCTAAAATGTCTTGGATGGACTCCTTGTACGTAATTAATTCGGGGGTGGTCCAGATGCGTACCCAGAAAAGCAATGGTCTTAGGGCAATTACATCTGAGATGCGCGTAAGTACAAGGTCCCAGCACATAGGGATCAGTGGCATGTTTCGAGGGCATGCCAAAAGCGATCTTACAAAACTGTTTTCCCCCACTGAAAGCTTACTAACATTAGAAAACCCCCAGACTTCTGCCCCATAGACCACAGCGCCCTGAGCCTTCGCCAAATAAATTTTAATGGCAGGAGTAACCACTCTCTCAGTGGTGGATTTGTGGAAACGCAAGATAGCCCCGGATCTTTGCGACAGAATGATTGGGCTTTTATCAATCTGGACGTCCCATTGCATGTTGTCACTAATTCTTACCCCCAGGTAATTGATGGAACGTACCTTGCTTACAGGGGTCCCATTATAAAAGATATTATGGCCCTCATTACAACATTGGCGGTAAAAGCCGCTTACCGCCGTGCAGAAGACCGCCAACACACCGCCGCAGCCGTGGAAATCCGCCACAGCTATTATGATCCACAACACGGAATCCGCCAAAATTCAGACACCCACACAAGTCCGCCACACCAAAGGTCAGTGATAACTGGCGAAAACAAATCCTCCACCGTCACGCCAACAGAAATACACCCACACTGTCACGACACACGAATCCACGTGGCGGTTTTTCAACCGTGGTATTCCATTGGCGGTACACACCGCTGCGCTCAAAATACACACACATATACAAAACACAGCCACATTGGGCAATTCAAAATACACACACCTGATACACATACACACACCACTCCCACACACCCAATACAATATAAAACACACACCCACATCACCCACAAACCCCTACGACCAAAATACCGAAAGAAGGCCAGAGAGAGACACTACAAACTACTACCAAGCATCCACAGGCACACCAGACCATCACCCACATAACTTCCACGCACCTCACACAACACACCACTACATATCAGCACACTTATCACCACACACACCACCCCACTCATCACCCACACCACCCCATGGCACGGCAAAGACACCCCAGGTTCTCGGAGGAGGAGCTCAGGGTCATGGTGGAGGAAATCGTCCGGGTAGAGCCACAGCTATTTGGAGCACAGGTGCAGCACACATCCATAGCTAGGAAGATGGAGCTATGGCGAAGAATAGTGGACAGGGTCAACGCAGTGGGACAGCACCCAAGAAATAGGGATGACATCAGGAAGAGGTGGAACGTCCTATGGGGGAAGGTGCGTTCCGTGGTTTCAAGACACCACCTTGTGGTTAAAGCGGACTGGCGGTGGACCCCCACCTCCTCCCCCACAACTAACAACATGGGAGGAGCAGGTCTTGGCGATTCTGAATCCTGAGGGCCTCGCAGGAGTAGATGGAGGAATGGACTCGGGTAAGTCAAATCTTTACTACTATATTGCCCACCCTACCTGCATGCCAACACATACACCCACCCTCACCCTCACCCCCATCACTCCAACTCCTCACAAATGTCCCAATTTCACAAACCACCCATCCCAACACCAAGCCCTGCATGCAACACCAAAGCATGGACACCCATCACCAAAGCATGCCCACTGCACATACCCATACACCCCCCTAAACCATCATCAAACAAGGTCCCACACAGGAATGCAAGCACTGGGGTACACGGTCACCCACCCATTGCACACCATGGCACACACAGATGTAATAAACATCCTTTATACCCCTGCAGGACCCCTATCCAACGTCACCGGACAGGAGGGTCCACACATGTCCACACCACCAACAGAAGAGGCCCACAGTGATGGCAGCAGCTCTGTCCAACTGGATCAAGATGACCAGCCCGGCCCATCGGGGACCTCGGAACAGTCGGTTCCCATCACACAGTCACAGGCCACTACAGAGCTTCCACCCTCTGGAAACACCAGCACAGCACCCACCCAGCAGGCCCATACCTCTGTCCCCAGGACACGTCAAGCAGCAGTGTGTCCACCACTACAGGGAACCCAGGCTAACCCACCACCCCAACAACAACAGGGACCTTGGGGCAGTGGTAGTGGGCACACGGTCCAGGGGACAGAGGCCCAGGAACACAGGGGAACTGGGAGGGCTGCTGTGCGACAGGGGGAGGACAGGCCAAGGGAACCCACTCTCCACGAGGCCCTCTCCTCCATCATGGGAGCCCACCACCACTCCCAGGAGACGATGGCAACGGTACTGGCCAAGTTTCAGGAGACCCAGTGCCTGCAGGAGGAACAGTATTTGGACTTCAGGGAGGAACTCAGAACCATCAACTCCACCCTGGGCACCATCGTAGGGGTGCTGAAGGAAGTACTCAACACCAGGAGGGACACTGTGGCACAACAAGGGGCCCCTGACACTAGCATGGACGATGAACTGCCCACCACCTCCGCCGGCGCTAGTGGACAGGACGCCCCGCCACAGGACCACCACACCAGCACCCCACCCCTTGCAGAGGGAGAACCACCCCGCAAACGGTTCCTGAGATCCAGGACAAAGACAGAGAATGAGGCCAAGACCCCCGCCAAGAAATAAACCCACCCTGAATGTCATCTTTCTGTCCCACATTTGTCACCCAGTCCATCCTCAAACTGCCCCAGCTCCACTTCCTATGCCCATTTGGGCAATGCACCTGTGAGACTAATAGACTGGACTCTGCCATGGACATTCCTCCACCATCACCCCTGACCATTTTACAACCCCCTCCAATATGTAGCACTTAAATAAACACCCTTGAAGCACAAAACAATCTGGAGTCAGTCTGTGATTTCGAAATAGTGTATTAGCAATTACAGTGACAAAATGCTCTTAAAATTGTAATGTCAACATACCTATGTCACACAGCTCTAGTCCATGAGGAAACAAAGCAGATGTCACATAGTGGGACCCACATCTGTGAAATCGTAAGGGAAAGTGACAACTCAGTGACCATACACTGGGTGAAAATGACAGACAGTAGAGAGGTAGTAGTGTTAAAGTACATGTAGTAGGCAGGTCTGTACCCTTACCTGTGTCTCACTGGAAATATTGCAGGATCAGCTAGTTCCTGTTGTCCATGTCCTCTTCTTCAGCAAGTCTGGGAAGAGCAGAACGGCAGAGAAGACCACCATCATCCCCGCTGCCCAGGAGGCCACCGCCAGCACCTGCCCTGCTGCCCAAGAGGCCACCGCCAGCACCTGCCCTGCTGCCCAGGAGGTCACCTCCATCATCCCCGCTGCCCAGGAGGCCACTGCCAGCACCTGCCCTGCTGCCCAAGAGGCCACCTCCATCATCCCCGCTGCCCAGGAGGCCACCGCCATCATCCCTGCTGCCCAAGAGGCCACCACCAGCACCTCCCCTGCTGCCCAGGAGGCCACCGCCATCATCCCCGCTGCCCAGGAGGCCACCGCCAGCACAAGCCCCGCTGAGCTAGAGAGGACTGCCAGCACAAGCCCCGCTGGGCTAGAGAGGACCGCCAGCACAAGCCCCGCTGGGCTAGAGAGGACTGCCAGCACAAGCCCCGCTGGGCTAGAGAGGACCGCCAGCACAAGCCCTGCTGGGCTAGAAAAGACTGCCAGCACAAGCCCTGCTGGGCTACAGAGGGCCGCCAGCAGCGGAGTCACTGCAAAGAAGCCCGCCGCCTCAGGCACCGCTGAACAGGGCACCGCCGCCTCAAGCACCACTGAACAGGGTATTGCCGCCTCAAGCACCGCTGAACAGGGCACCGCTGAACAGGGCACCGCCGCCTCAAGCACCGCTGAACAGGGCACCGCCCCCTCAAGCACCGCTGAACAGGGCACCGCTGCTACAAGTACTACTGGCCCATGAGCGGCAAGGGCACTGATGCTACTGAGTCCGTCATGAGCAGGATGAAGCACTCTGGGCACAGAGCCCCCTCCAGAACCAGTGGAGACTGTCATCCACTACCTCTGTCCTTAGCAGGATGAAGCACTCTGGGCAACATGCCCTCTCCAGAACGGGTGGAGACTGTCATCCACTACCTCTGTCCTCAGTAGGATGAAGCACTCTGGGCACCATGCCACCTCCAGAACCAGTGGAGACTGTGGCTTTGCACTCCCCAGGATTGAACAGTGGGCAACCCACCCACTGTATAGACTTGAGAGACTGTGGCTTTGCACTCCCCAGGATTGAACAGTGGGCAACCCACCCACTGCATAGACTTGAGAGACTGTGGCTTTGCACTCCACAGGATTGAACAGTGGGCAACCCACCCACTGTATAGACTTGAGAGACTGTGACTTTGCACTCCCGAGGATGGAACAGTGGGCAACCCACCCACTGTATAGACTTGAGAGACTGTGGCTTTGCATTCCCCAGGATTGAACAGTGGGCAACCCACCCACTGTATAGACTTGAGAGGCTGTGGCTTTGCACTCCCCAGGATTGAACAGTGGGCAACCCACCCACTGTATAGACTTGAGAGACTGTGGCTTTGCACTCCCCAGGATTGAACAGTGGGCAACCCACCCACTGCATAGACTTGAGAGACTGTGGCTTTGCACTCCACAGGATTGAACAGTGGGCAACCCACCCACTGTATAGACTTGAGAGACTGTGACTTTGCACTCCCGAGGATGGAACAGTGGGCAACCCACCCACTGTATAGACTTGAGAGACTGTGGCTTTGCATTCCCCAGGATTGAACAGTGGGCAACCCACCCACTGTATAGACTTGAGAGGCTGTGGCTTTGCACTCCCCAGGATTGAACAGTGGGCAACCCACCCACTGTATAGACTTGAGAGACTGTGGCTTTGCACTCCCCAGGATTGAACAGTGGGCATGTGGCCCTCTCGTGGATTTGGCATCGTGCACTCAACCGTCTGAGGTGCACCCCCTTTCCCTCCCCCTGAGGTGCCTGTTTTCTTGCTCTCTGATGCTCCTGCAATGTTCTCTCCGTCATGGTCGGGGATCTTGTGTGGGCCTCGCCCATACCGTGTGGGCCCAGTGTTCCACGGACTTCATTGGAGCACTACCTGGACTACTAAGCTTGGTGTATATTTTGTTTATGGTGTAGATATATATTTTTGCGTACTTGATTTTAATATATTACAATGGTTACACTCATTACCTTTTGTCTTTGCATTCTTCCGGGGGGGGTTGGGGGGTGTAACTGTAATGTGTCATGCTGTATTGGTGTGTGTGTTGTCGTGGGTGAGGGTGGGGGTGTTGCGTGTTGCGTGTGTGTGTCCCTGTTTTTTCCCTCCCCCCTCCCCTGTGTCGTAGGTGCAATACTCACTGTTGTCTTCGCAGCCGGCGTTCGTGCTCCTGGTAGAGGAGCAAGAAGATAAGGGCTGGCAGGATGTGCAGCTCTGGTTCCATGGCATCCGGATTCCTCGTGGGGTGTGTAGAGGTGAGCGTTTTCCCTTCGAGATCCTGTTTGCGCCGTGTTTTTGTCCACGGTGAATCCGCCCCGGAAAAGGTGGCAGACTGGTAGGTTGTGATACTGTGGGCAGTACTTTGTCTTCTGCCTGTCTGTTGGCGGTGACCGCCAAGCTGTTTGTCTGTACCGCCGTGGCGGTCGGAGTGTTAAAGTGGCTGACTTTGTTGGCGGTTTCCGCCACGGTCGTAATTCCAATTTTTTTACCGCCGGACTGTTGGCGGTCTTACCGCCGCTTTAACACCGTCCACCAGGGTTGTAATGACCACCTAAATCTTTTAGTGGGACCACGACCCAGGGTCATGAGTTTGGTTTTGTTATGGTTTAGCTCCAGTCCATAATCAACACAGAACAAACTGAACTTGTCCACTAAGACCTGTAGACCCATAGGTGTTCTGGAAATCAGAAGGGAATCGTCAGCAAATAATAAAATCGGAATTTTCTGATTGATCAAAGAGGGCACATCATTTTGACAATCGGTTACAATTTGCACTACCTTGTTAATGAACAAAGTAAAGAGGGTCGGGGCTAGGACACATCCTTGACACACCCCTCGCCTGATATCTATTCTGTCAGTGAGTTCCCCCTGACTACCCCATCTTACTTGTGCATATGTATTCTTATGCAACCTTTGAATTAAGTGCACTAAGTTCCCTAGGGTACCAATTTTAATCAGAACTTCCCATAGCTTCTCTCTTGGAACAAGGTCAAAAGCAGATCTTAAGTCCACATAAGCAACATACAATCTTTGTTTAGCTAAGGTGACATACTTCCAAAATAACAGTGACAGCCTAAAAACCTGGTCCATAGTATTGGTTTTAGGGCGAAAACCAGCCTGGAGAGGGGATAAAACCTGATTGTATTGAACCCATTCCATGAGCCTTTCTAAGACTTGCTTAGCAAAGATATTTTGCAAGTTGTCGATAAGGCTGATTGGTCGATAATTAGTTGGCAAACCCACATCACCTTTCTTATGTATGGGAATTATTTCTGCACCATGCCACGATTCTGGAATGGGACTACCTGCTGCTATGGCATTAGACAGTAAGTGTATGTACCATGCCCATATGCTGGGTTCAGATTTAAACAAGTCCACCTGGTATCTTGTCAGGACCAGGGGCTTTCGCTGATCTCAAATAATTAATGTCAACTGTTGTTTCTGCTATTGTGAAAACAATATCCTCAGCAGGATCTTTAGTGGAAACTCTACGGTCGTCATACCCAGTGCCCACAGAGTCCTGCTGTACAGGGGAAGCATAAATCTCAGAGAAATAAGTCACCCATCTTTCAGGCTGGATTCGAATGCCAATAGTGTCATTGCCCCCTCTCGATCTACAAGCCAACAGCCTCCAAAAAGAACCATCATCTTGTATCTTGACTGCATCCAATAACCTCTGCCATATCTCGTATTCCTAACTTTTTTTTGCTCGTTCCAGGGCCCTCACATACTTGAGTCTAGCGTTCCTAATGTCCTCCTGTGAGAGGTTTTTGAGGCTATTTTTAAATTCGATCTTGCATAGGTACAATCTATGTTGTACCATTCCCTGTGTAGAGAAATGTCAGATGTCTGCCTCAGGGGGGTTTCCTTGTAGAAGATACCCTGTAGGGTACGTACCATTTCTTTATGAATAGTCATGATGGGAATTGCAGCAGCCTCTTGTTCCCCATAACCAGAAAAGAGTTTTAGAAACGATGGATAAATCCCCCTAATCAAGTACAAATTTGATGTCACTTTCGGCCAACTAACACGGGTTCGTCTGAGATTCAAGCAGGGAATTGGGACATTGGTGGTCTTTAAGTTTTGGGCTCTTGCAAATGAATAATTAGTTAGGACAAGGCACAGAGGATTATGGTCGCCGTCATAGCGAGGTATTATATTCATATCTAATGTGCTTGTCCACAGCCTAATGTCCACCAAAAAATAATCTATATTACTAGAGGAAAACCCTCGCGTGAAGGTGGAAGCACGATTTAAGTCGGATCTGGTGCGACCATTGCATTCTCTTAGCCCAAATTTTAAACATAGAGAGGCCATCTGCATAGCGACACAGGAGACAGGAGGGAGGACAGTTTCCTTAGATTGGGGAATGCCCCATAACTCATCTTCCTCGGTGGTCATACTACTGATGGTGTTATCAGATACAAAGGAGCAATTAAAATCACCCGCAACCATTAGAAAATCAGATGGATCCAAGAGCTCCATAAAATCAGCTAACTGAGTAAGAACATTTGAATTAGTGCCATGTGAAACAGACCTTGCATACACATTTATTACAATTATCCTAAAACCAGGTCGAAATGTGAGTTGTACACTCAGTAGGTCATGAGAGATGAACCGTATCGCTGAATGATCACATTCGAGCCTATTACTCAGCGAAATCATTAGCCCTCCTATCCGTCTACCAAAACCTCCGGACGCAGGTTGGGCTGCAGAAAAATAGGTTGTAAATCCTGCCAGATGGTTCAATTCTGCAGCCCAAGTTTCCTGAAATGGACATACATCTTCCTTGTTAATAAAGCTAACCCAATCAGGGTCCTCAAGCTTTTGGCCTATTCCTGCAACGTTCCAAGATATAATGTTAAGTTTTGGGGAAGTATTTACTGCCTTAATTCTCGTTGGAGGGGCAATTACTATATTCCCTGTACATTCTGCCTGACACGACTCAGTTGCTGCTTTTGGCGTCCCTTCATATGGGTCAGTTAGTCAGTCCAAATCTGAAAGTGAAGGAGAGGAATTCACTGCCATAGGTGGTGGATAATTCTCAGGTAGAATGTGAGCCCCACCTGCATGATTGTCAAATGGGCAGCAGCCTCTACCTATCTTATCTCCAGGTGGATGCCTGCAAAGACTAATGTCGGTTTTCCTGCCAGTTCTTAAAAAGCCAGTCCGTGCATTAAAAGATATAAGATTATTTACCAGGGTGCTATCATTTAAGAGGATTGAAATAAAATCAAATTCCGACCCCGGTTGATTGTGTCTACACACCTCTTGGATGTCGGACTGGATAACAGAGAGACAATTCCTCTGTGTACGTATCCAGTATATGACTTTATTAATGAGCGAGTCTTTCGACTCTCTATAGCCATGAGACAACCTAGGCACCCTAGTCAAATATAGATAGGCGCCTTCCCTCCTCCAACCATACCTACCCTTCATATCATGGGTCTGAATTGGTCTCTGTTGGCCACAAAATAGAGCTCTAGGGGAGCTGATGGGGGCAACCGCACCCAAGGCTCCCCCAGAGTCCTTATTGGAGGCTATCTGGCGAACAGTACCTAGATCCCGTGACTCAGGGGTATATCCATGTTTGTTTACGGCTAAATTGGGAGCTCGCTCATTGGGGCCATTGCGCTCAAACAAATTGGCCTGTCATTTGGTACTGTACTATCAGATCTTCCCCTAGCCCCTTTGCATGGAAGAAGGGTAGTCGTTTTACTGCCTGTATTAGAAATGCTTAACTTGCTAGGCCCCACAGTCAGTTCTGAATTATGATCAACCTCATTGAATGCATTACAATTAAAACTAGCCCTCTGCTCAGTGAGTCCAGTGATTTTGTTCAAAAGTGTTACCAACAAGAGCTTAAGATCATCCAATTTATGGGAAATGGTTATCAATTGGGAGGAACGACTACTTTCCGTCTTCCCGCCCGAGTCCCCTCATCAACTCCATCTGAAACTAAGATTTGAGGACAATCTGGATTTGCGCTGATAGAGGACAAGACCGAGAACACATAATAGGGTGTTGTTGCAAAGTTTACGTGTCACTGCACATCAACTATGGATCGTCACCCTCGACAATGTTCTCATGTACCATCATGTAGTTCTGGACGGTAAATCATATTAATAGTATTTTTCATGTCAACGAATACAAATGTTCTCCTGTGTCATCTCTGAACTACCACTTAGTCCAGGAAGGTTACTGCTGTCATTGTAACACCAATTCTTAATTTCTGCAGCTCTTTAAAGCAGTTTGTGTTTATTTCGTTCATCTGTAAACTGAAGGTAATGTAGTCAGTGAGAGAGTTAGCAATCAAATCAGAGCAAATGGATGGGCGTAGCTTGGCACTGGTAGCTTGCAAGCCTATTGTACAGCAGGTCATAACTCATTAGGGAAAACTGTGAGGTAATTTTCACTCACAGATGGAGAAAATGGGGATGAAGCAATAGAAAGCATTATACATTTTTTGATTTATGCACTGGTGCCCTCCTGCATCTGCTCACATAGCTTGCATAAAACACTTTGGCCCATATTTAGGAAAAATGACACACAACTGCGCTAGCGCAGTTGAGTGTCATAAAAACTTACCACAAGCTAACGCCATTCCCTAGCACCATCTGTGTACCATATTTACAAAATGACACATGATGGTGCTAATGAATGATTAGCGTAAAAAAATGACGCTAACCACTGCAACATGCCATAAGTAAAAATTATGCTAGTGCGGCAAAAGTGGCGTTAGAATGTTGTGCGTCATGTTTTTTGATGCAAAACGGGTTAGCGCCATATTAAACATAATTAGTGTAAAAAAACAAGCAAAACATTTTTTGGGGGGAAGATAAGATGGAGAATGCAGGCCACAAGAGAACCTAGGGAGATCCCAATCAGCCAAGCACCAGTCAGGAGGGTCTAGCAAAGTCCCAAGAGAAGGAGAAGAGGAAGCGCAAGTGTTGGTTTAGTGAGGACGAGAATGACATCTTGGTCAGCGAGGTGACAAAGCATCAACACCAGCTCTTCATCACCTCCAAATTGCCAATAGGTAGGAGAGAGGCTATATGGAAGACAATAGTAGATAAAGTTAACAGCGTGGCAGAGATGAAGAGGACTGTCACTAACTGCAACTAGAGGTGGCATGATTGCAAGTGCAGAACTAAGGAGAAACTTACCAGGAACCAAATGGCAGCACTGCTGACGGAAGGTCGAAGTCCTGCACTCCAGGAGGACCTGGATGAGCTGGAGGAGCAGATGGCAGCGGTCATCCCGGATGAGCTGGTCACTGGAATCGCAAGTCAGCGCAGGCTACCAAGAACTACCACAAATACAGGGTAAGTTGCTGGGGGGGACTATCTGAAATCTCACAACTGGCAGAAGGAGGAGGTACATAGGACACACTGTATGCAAGCAAAAGGGTTGCATTAGGACATACAGGGTCAGAATCAAAATGCCCCATTGCCACCCCACCCTCACTTTTAGTGACACTCTGGTTGCTATGCACTTTGGCATATGCACAACGTGGTATTAAGCCACTTAATGTGACTTAACACCACCTTGTAAATATGCCCCCTGCACATGCAGTACTTTGCCTGGAAGGAGCGTGCAATCAGTGTGGTTGTGCCACAACATCACCCATTGCATATTGTTGTTGCCCCAGATCCAAGACCACATGTTCACAAGAGTCTGGGGGTCATTACAACCCTGGCGCTACAAGACTGCCGGGGCTGAAATGATGGAAACACCGCCAACAGGCTGGCGGTGCTTCCCTGGTCATTACGACTGCGACTGTTTCCCGCCACAATGGCCCCAGTGGTAGTAATACGCCAGGGCAGCGCTTCTAGCAGCGCTGCCGAGGGGATTACGAGTCCCCCTACCGCCAGCCTTTTCCTGGAGTCGCAACTGCACCCGTTACACGGCTGCAACACCGCTGGCTCAATTTGGAGCCGGCTCCTATGTTGCAGCCGAGATCCCCATAAGGACCGCGGCGGGGGTGCGGCCGCATTGGGGGCCGCCCAGCGGTCAGATCTTGGTGGGCGGCTGTAGCCGCCTGCCAAGGTCATAGGCCTCCGTGACTAAAGTGAACACCACCAAAGAAGTGGTGTCAGGATCGCACAACAAGGCAAAATGTTCCGTCCTCCTCGTGTCATTGCCCTTCTCATGTGGGCTGCATTCTGCAGCACGCATAGAAATGCCACTTTGCCTTAATACATTGTTTATGTGCAGAAAGGGACACCCTTACACTATGGTGCAAGGATGCCTGCATTGGTGCGGGGAGAACAAATCTGCACAGGCGCTGAGGAAATCGGAGGTGTGTGCCGTATTCCAGAAAACATGGAACATCCCTGTATTTCAAAAGTGGTGCAGTACGTTACAACTATTATTGCGGCTGCACCGAGCTGTGCTACTTAAGAAAAATTCAGGGTCTCAGTGTGCAACATGTGGCCCACAACTCACACAGGGTGGCCCAACAACAACTCTCACACATCTCATTGTGCCATTTGAAAATGGGCACAAAAGTGAACTTATACAACATATGAGGCATGTCTGTGATGATCATTTGTGCTGCTGTACAAGTAGCTTCAATTCTACCATGTAACATGGTTGTCTTTGTTGTGTAAATGATTGGTGTTATGAATAAAGGGACACCTTCATGTGTAAGAACTGGCACAAGTGGCATCAATGTTGCACTATGGGCACAAGCCAGTAATGCAACTGTACCATCATACAACTAGTTGCCCATGTGGATCCAAGCTGCCCTTGTGCCACATTAACAAAGTCTCAAAATGCATGCAGTGATCCACATTGTACATCTTTACACCAACATATGCCTGTGGCAGATATGCTGTACACAAGGAAATGTCTCTAATGGAGGGAGGGACTAACTAATGGGGCTGACAATCCATAATGGTTGCACTTTGCCATCCAATTAGCACATGTGTGGGGCCTGCTAAAGGCAGATGAAAAAGTAACACAAGCATTGTAAGCAGTGGACCTCCCTATGCTTTGCTGCACTAGTGCCATAATTCATGGTGCCAATGCAGTAAAGCGCCAAAAGAGTGACAACACTCATCACACTACTGTGGGAATGTCCACCATGGTGAATAGGAAGGTAAATGACATGCTACCATGGTGTCAGTGGCTGGGGCAAGGGGCCTGCAAGGAATATGGTGTGGGATCAATGTACAAAATACTTTGAGAGGTTGCCCCATGTGTGATGCACAATGCAACACATAATTAACAACTACGACCTGGGGTCTGTAACATGTCACTGAGCCTCCAGTAGCAAATAAATGATGAGCCATGTCAACAGCCACTACAGTCAAAGATTGACGTTTTACTATCTCATTGCAGAGGATGATGCCTTACTTTCTGCGGACCTGCCTGTCCTGGATTTTACAGATGACATGGATGACCAGCTGTCGGCCATCAATGAAGAGACCCTCCAGGATGTCCTAGGTTCCCTACAGACACCACCTCCGGTCGCAGGGAGGACACACAGCATTGCAGGGTCTCCATATGAACCACCTAGCTACCAACACACAGCACCAACCAGTCCTGCCACAGCCCTGGCCTCTGAGGACCCAGGTATTGCTACAGACAGCTTTAGCTATCTAGCAAGACCTATTCTAACCAATAATCACCCCATACAAAATACACCTTCAGACATGCACAGCTACAGAATTAAGGGCCAGATGTATGAAAGCATTTTGCATTCGGAAACGGTGCGAATGCCCGTTTGCGAACGCAAAATGCCATTTCAGAATGTATGAAATACATTCTGAACGCAATTTTAAGGAATCGCTAAAATAGCGATTCCTTAAAATTGTGACCCTGTTTAGAGAGTCACAAATTGCGACTCTCTAAATTAGAAATCGCAAAAAAGGATTCCTTATTTGAGATTCCTTAGCACATGTATGAAGCAATTCCTAAATGTGATTTTGGCATTTAGGAATCGCTAATTACCACCAAGTTGAACTTGGTGTTAACCATGTGCAAAATTAAAAAATGCATTTAAAATGCATTTTTAAATTGTACATGTAAAGCACACATGCCCTTTTGGCATGTGTGCACCTTACATGTCCCCCCAAAAAATTTGGGGTGCAGCAGGGGCCTTAGGCCCCCAGCACCCTGGGGTTTTGCATTTCAAAAAATGCGATTTCTGGTTCAGAAATCGCAATTTTGGAAATTTTACAAAATTTGCAGATATGAGCCAACAGGCCCATAGCTGCGAATGGGGCCGGTATCGCAATTTGCGATTCGGTAATAGCATTTGTGATTTTTAAGAAATCGGTATTACCGATTCGCAAGTGTGATACATGGCACTTTGCGAGTCAGAAATATCGATTTCTTAAAAATCGCTATTTCCGAATCGCAATGGCCTTGATGATACATCTGGCCCTAAGCTTCTGGTGAGTCCCATTCGCTAACGGGCTTGTTTTGACGAAGCCTCTTTAAAAATGATTTTGCTTGTTGTCCCTCATGTTCTGGGACCAGCCTTTTGCGGATGTTTAACATTTAAAATTTAGATGTTGCTGTTTCCATAGGTGTAAAAGACAAGATAGTAGTTCAACTACATACCTGCTGTTTCTGCCATTCAGGCTATGAACGTTTACACAAGCACACTGATGGAAATGATAACTAATTTTACAAATAAATGCTTTAACACTCTTCTCCTCTGCAGTGCTTTGCACTTCCCGATATGCCTATACTCCAAGGGGTCCCAGCAGGATTTCCTCGCAGAGAACTTTGCTGAATTTTAATATTGTTACACACACAGTATGGCAGTTTGCATTACCAATGCACTCAGCTTGCTAGTATGGACATACTACTTGGAAGTTCTGTGTGGGTTTCCATCAGAAGCAAGCACATAGAGGGAAACTAGACAGCTGCATTCATGGAGCTCAGCACCTCAGTAGAACCTGAGAGGCACTCTGAGACAAAGCACTGTTAATGCGTCCCTTTATGATATTTTATTACACATCAGGACTCGTTTTAAGCCAATGAATCTTTTGACCCAGTTGAGAGACACCTTAGGACAAGATATCTAATCAATATGTCAATCAATACGTCAATAATGTCATCAATATTTATTACAACAATGCATTTTATTTTAGTCAAAGACATCAATCAACTCGAGGCACCACCATGACCTGGCGGTCATGAATAACCACAAGAGTTTATTAGAATTTTATGAGTTTTATTCCCTATTAATTACAATTCTAAGAGCAAGTGTGTTAATCTCAAAACCAAGAAACAAATTACATGGTCACAATATGGCAACTCTGATAAGATTTAATTACGGCAAAAATCATAAACATCAAAACATAACACGGCGTGAACATAGATCAACTTTAGCAGAGTGTCATTAACGCGTCGGTTCAACAAAGCATAGATTCAGTCGTTTGTCTATTTGCGTCAGTTTAGTGAACATCTGTCCTATCCACTGATTAGCATTGGCATGTTGGGCTTCATGCAAAACAATTTAGAATGCCAATTTGGAAAACATCTAGCTATGGTCTCTGTCAAAAATAAGCAGTTGGTACCTAGAAAGGAAAAGCTAACAGACAAATCACAATTTCATTGTCATAGTTACCCTCCAAGGTTTGGGTCAGCACTCAGGTTCAGTCTTCATCTTCAGGACATCAGTTGATTCGCCATCAATATCTCAGCTCCGGGTAAAAGGGGCACTTCCCTCATAAGGACGTAAAGTGTAAAATGGGCAATCTAAGGAAGAGGATGGTTTAAGTAAAACCAATAAGTCACCAAACAGAGTGACAAAGTTTCTGGATCAAATCGATAGCATTTCCCTACCTAATCTCAATGTTTCCCCGTGTCATGGGTTTTTATCCCATTTTCTTTGTACATTCCCCTAAAATCTAATTGGTTAAGGGGTTGCACCCCAATATCTCTACCCAATTAAAAAACAGATTATGTCATTAATCTTTCACCCCACATTAGTTCTCAGACTTTTTATTGGTCCATATGATTGACGTCTTTAGAGGTAGCACATCTGGTATGATTTCATGCTTCTGTAATTCTTTGCACATCTTTTGGTCAGTAGCTCCATTGTCTTCACTGGTTTGAGCGACCTTGTACATTATACTAATCTACACTGCTGCATTTTGGCTAAACATTTCTACAAGCAATATGAATTTCATGAGAACAGATCCACTATAGTTCCATTCAGCTTCTAGTGTAGTTTGAAGAAAACAAGAGCTCATGTCCTTTTGTGAGTCAGCACACTGCAAGTTTAGAAAACACATTTAATATGAGAGCCAGGCAGCTAAGCTTCGGCTCATGCTAACTTAAGGCCTACAAGATTTATTTAGCATAACTTTAATAACACAATCATTAATAATTAGTATAAAAACATTCTTTAATACAACATTAGTCATTTCATTAGTCTCCGTATACATTGACGGCCACTCCCCGTTGTCACATTTCAAGTGCACGTTTTTAACGAAGCATACTAGTACATTTTCTATGCGCCATTATCACACATTAGTCCATAAACATTTCATGTTAATATAGATTTTATAAGCTATGCTCTCTCAGTCCCTCCTCTGATGACGTTCGTCATCACACAAACCTTTCCGTTTCCACCTTTCACTTTTAATTTTTCACTTTGCGCATAATGCGCATTTCAACATCTTGCCCTTTGTATGAACTCTCCCAAATTTCATTAAACATTTTCTCCCTTTCATTTTCTTTGTTTTTTCTATTTCTTTTGGTCCAATTTCTTCTAATTCTTTCATTAATTTTACATGCTCCCCATAAACCCAATAAACAGACCAGGACAATTAATAGACCCCCTAATATTTTTGCAAGCACCCCATTCCAAATATTGCTAAACCAGCTCCCTACTCTGGCAATTCATTTTCCAACTTTCTCCCAAAATCCAGGTTCCTTCAAATCTTTCAAATCTGCACTATCTCTTGTTAGGTTAGTAAGCATACCTCTAATCCTTTTGTTATTATCTGGAATAAATGAGCAACAATGGCGCTTGTTAAGCATCTTACAGATTCCGCCGCTCTTTGTTAAAAGAATGTCTAAAGCAAGCCGATTTTGAAGAATCATAGCTCTTTCCGCAGCAAGTTCAGTATCTATCAGGAGTATAGCCCCTGTGAAGTTTGTCAGCATGTTATCCACAATAGTAGACAACTTTCGAATCTTTATGGAGTTTAAGATAACCCCTACTGAAGGAATTATGGCTCCAAATATGTCACCAACGACAGCAGCCGCTGTCTCTCGTTTTTGTCTAGCATGTTGTAATTCAGACATTTTAGGTATTTGCTTTAAGTCATCAATCTGGTAAATCTTTGGGAAAACTATACCCAAATAACATGTCCCATACCATCCCTTAGGAGGACGGTAATAAGCATTGAGTCCACAGATGTAATAGATCCCAGGGATCGCTGGATCCTGTCCATTTAACATGAATGCCCATTTACTCTGAAACAAAAACACATGTCTGCATTCACTCGTTCCCACAAATAAAGTGTCATGATCAGATTTCGGCCTATATATAAAAAGCCTACCTACATGCAATGCATTTATAGCTAATTTGCCCTGCGTCTTTATTGCAGTGTAAGCATAATCATTTGCATATGTGCGTTTCTCTAGCCCTTTTTCTAATCTTTCCTTCAGTGCTTTGCATCTATCATCAGTGTGATCTAAAAAGCTTTTCTCCACAGGTGTTAATAAGCAGGTCAGATTGTTGCGGTGCACACAGGCTGTCCCAAATGTCAGCGTCGGCTCAAAGAAACCTCTAACTAATTTTATACTATGCTCCTTAGCTCACTTATTCAAAAACTCAATCACAGGCACAAAGGAAAACACTACATCTAAATCTGAATAAAAATATTGCACATGTTCCTGATCATAGAATCTTCTTAGTAGCAAACTACAGCTTATCCCGTAGGTTAAAGGCAGACTATGGTAAGTGACTTCTTCTTGTACTGATGAAGGAATCTTTGTGCACACATAACAGTTTCTCGCATCCATTGTATCAACATACTCATTCAGCAAGTGATAGAAGACATTAGTAGAGAGTTCCCCCTTTGAGTTAGTTCCCTCATGCAAATATTTAGTATCCTGCTCAAACTTCTCCCATGGTATTATTGTAGCAGTCTCAGGTTTAGAAGTATTGTTAGTCACTTTCTTATCCAACCATGGCATTCCCACAATCACACCCACAATTATTATTGCACACACAATACCTAATATAACACTTAGCCAATCACACACTTTTCCCTTTTTGCTACTATCTCTAGTGTAAGCCATGGTCTGTAAAGAATCAGATAGCAGAATAACTCAAAACAAACAATCAACTTGAGGACGATTAAAAGCTCTTTCTCTTTTTTTTTTTTTCTTCTTTTTCAAGGCAAAGTCTTTCTTCTCTCTCTCTCTGCGTGTATTTACAGCGTATCACTCACCCCAGGACCCTTTTTGTAAAATCAGGTTTAACAGCTTGTCATAATCGGTTTTTCAGAGTCAATTCTGGTTTTATATGTCACATCCGGTAATTTATAAGTCTCTTTCCTCAGCTTTCAGCTTTCGATTTTAAGTTTAATTTTAACACAGTCTTTTCCTATTTAAATTCAGGTACCGTAGTATTGACCTGGTACTTCTCGATCAAAGCAAAATGCTAAGAATTCTTGTTGCCATTCAGATATCGTTGTGTATGCCCATTCAGGACCTGCGTACCTTCTGTTTGCAACTCTCTTTTCAATCTGCGTTCGCTTTGCAACTCTCCTTCACTAAGATCCTCCCTTCTGGTTGTATTGACTCCCTCCTCTATTGTTTCACAAGGAACGACCTTTTCCCTTGCAGCTTGTTTCTCTGGCCAATTATCACCTTTATGCGTTTTCTTTCTGCTTGGCCTTTCAGTACGCTGAACAGCACCCTCCTCTTCTACTATGGTGTTTTCTCTTGACGGACCTGCAATTGGCTCAGGAGGTATCTCTGTGTTTTGATCTGCTTCTGCTCTCTCCCCCTCGTCTTCTGGGTCTGTAACAGGTTCAAGCTCTAACCCGTATCCGTCTACTTCTGGGAGAACCTCTCCTTGTTGCGGTTCGCCTGCTGCCTCTACTGAGATAGGCTCACCATCACCTCTCTGGAACTATTTTACTGTTTGAGGGACTAGGCCATCCTCAGTGGGCTCTCCTACAGTCTCAGTTTCCCTTTGAATACTCTCCGGCCCTGAGACCTCTCTCTCTGGAGCTGTTGTTTCAGGTACTTCAACTTCCTCATCAGTTGGACTTGTTACCTTCTTTGTGTGACTGGCATGTATCCAGTTTGGGACTCCTGCACACTTCACAGCAGTGGTTGTTGTCAGTATTACTTGATATGGCCCCTTCCAGCGCGGCTCCAAACACGACTTCCTTACATGCTTCTTGACAACCACCCAGTCACCGGCTTGTAGAGTGTGACCTGGATCACTGATTGGTGGTAATGTATTGGCCTCCATCTGGTGGGAAAAAGAGCGGACCACATCAGCCAAACACTTGCAGTAGTCCAACACCATATCATCCGTGATATTCACAAGAGCTTTTGCAGGTACTGCAGGCAACCTCATAGCTCTGCCCATGATTATCTCATGGGGAGATAGTCCTGTTTTCTTGTCAGGGGTGTTTCTCATTGACATCAACACTAAGGGAAATTCATTTGGCCATTTCATATTGGTAGCTGCGCACATTTTTGCCATTCTCGTCTTCAAGGTACCGTTCATCTGTTCCACTAGTCCTGATGCTTCGGGCGGTAGCTACAATGCAGCTTCTGCTCAATGTCTAATGCGGCACACAAGAGCTTAATCACCTCATTGTCGAAGTGTCTGCCCCTATCTGATTCTAAAGAGACCGGAAAGCCGAACCTTGGTATTAGCTCTCTAAGCAACAGCTTTGCTACTGTAAGACTGTAATTCCTACGTGTAGGGTAAGCTTCAATCCAGTGACTGAAAATACACAAAATCACCAACACATACTTCAAGCCTCCACATACAGGCATCTCAATGAAATCCATCTGCATCTTGCTAAACGGACCTCCAGCTCTCCCTATGTGGCTCAGAGTTACCACAGTTCCCTTTCTTGCATTCATCTGTTGACAGATGATGCACCTGTGACAGGTAACCTCTGCGGCTTGTCTGAATTTCGGGTTAAACCAGTCAATTTTGAACAATCTGATCATTGCGTCTCTCCCAAGATGTGCCTGTCCATGGTACAACCTTGCAAATTGTGACAAAAGACTGTTTGGCAAAACCAACTTTCCCTCCTCTGAGACCCACAAGTCGTCAGCTCTTTGTACACATTACATTCTCTGCCAGGAAAGTTTTTCTTCTATGCTAGCACGACCCTGCAGCGATTTTAGCTCATCTAGTGTGTCAACAACTCTTAATGCAAAGTTTAAGCATGTTTCATTTTCCGTTTGTGGTAACAATTCCCACTGATCCTTGAACGATATACAGTTCAATGTGCAAAACCTTGCGACTGGATCTTCATAACCGTTTCCCATTGACACAAAGTCTTACGACTTAACATGAGCATTTCATTTCACCACGGCAATTTCAAGAGGTAACTGAATTGCATGCAACAAATCCTTAATCTGTTCGCCATTTTTCACTGGTGAACCAGAAGAGGTCAAGAAACCCCTCTGTGACCACAATTGGCCAAAATCATGTACAATTCCAAATCCATATCTACTGTCAGTATAGATAGTGACTTTCAGATTTTCAGCTGCGTGGCATGCCTTAAAAAGGGCAATTAATTCAGCCACTTGTGCGGAATACACCCTTTCGAGCCACAAGGCTTCTATAATACCGTTGATTGTACACACAGCATATCCAGCTCTTAGTATTCCGACTGAGTCTCTCAAACAGGATCCATCAACAAACATAATGCAGTCATTTTCTTTTAGCTGCGTATCTTTAATGTCAGGTCTGGGTTGCTCTACTTCCTCTGTTTTGTTAATCTCAGTGTTTTCAACAGGAAGTAGAGTTGTCGGATTCAATACAGTGCATCGTTTCAAGGAGACATTAGGTGACCCTAAAATAATTGTTTCATATCAGGTAAGTCGGGCATTTGTCATGTGCTGAGTTTTAATTCGGGTCAACAGAATTTCAACTGAATGCGGAACCATTACTGTTAGGGAATGTCCCATCACTATGCCTTCACACTGTGTGAGGCTCTGACCAACTGCTGCAACTGCGCGCAAAGAACCCGGTAAGGCTGCTGCGACTGGGTCCAGAGTAGCTGAAAAATATGCTACAGGGTGGTTTGCACCTCCATGGACCTGTGTTAAGACAGACAGAGAACAAGCATCACGCTCATGACAAAACAGTAGAAAAGGCTTTGTATAATCAGGCATACCTAAGGGTGGTGCCCTACACATGCATTCTCTCAATTCCATGAATGACTCAAGCTCTTCCTCAGACAAAATTATAGTATACGGTTCATCCTTAGTTTCCTTGCCTGTCAGTTTTATCAATGGTTTAGAGATAATCGAAAAGTTGGGACTCCACTGACAACAGTAACCCACCATTCCCAAAAATATTCTGACATCTCTCTTTGTTGTCGGAGGGTTCATCTGCAGTATGGCGGTCAGCCTTTCCTTTGATATTCTCCTAGACCCTTTCTCAATCAAATGCCCTAAGTACTTCACCTCTTTCTGACAGTACTGCAGTTTCTTCGGGGACACTTTATGTCCGTTCTTTCCCAAATGGTTCATTAAGGCAATTGTGTCATACCTACAGTCATCTTTTTTTCTGGACGCAATCAGCAAATCATCAATGTATTGCACTAGGGTCGAACTAAAAGGCAATTCTAGCGACTCCAAATCCTTCTTCAGTATCTGATTGAAGATGTAAGGTGACTCAGAAAACCCTTGAGGAATTCTGCACCAACTGTACACCTTGTCCAGGAATTTGAAACTGAATAAAAATTGGCTGTCCTCATGAAGAAGCACCGAAAAAAATGCTTGTGACAGATCTACAACTGTGAACCACTCTGCCTCACACGGAACCTGGAACATGATTACTGCTGGATTTGGCACTATTGGGCAACACTTTACCACAATCTTGTTTACTTTTCTCAAATCTTGTACGATTCAAACCTTCCCACAAGGCTTTTTCAGACCCATTATTGGTGAATTACATGGGCTGCTCAATACTTCTTTCAGGACTCCTTGCTTTACAAAGTCCGCAATTATCTGCGATACCTGAATAAGGACATCTTGTGCCATGTGGTACTGCGGCACCTGGGGAAACACTGCATTTGGCTTCACTTGTACTTTAACCGGTTCTACTCCTTTTATCAATCCCACTTCTTTTCCTGTCAGGTCCCACACTTTCTCTGTCACTGTTCCTTGCAGCTCAGCTGGCAAGTCAGTTACTGTAAGCATCGAGAATAAGGTTATAAAAGGTCTTCATTTGCGGTCTCTATTTCTGATTCTGAAAACTGTCCATCATCTCCTTCATCATCACTGTTTGTCTGCGCTTCAATTCCTTCATTAGAACAGGTAATCGAACATTTCGTCTTGCACAGTAAGGGCCAGATGTAGGTAGGAAAAATTTAGCGAGTCGGAAATTGTGAGTCGTTGCGACTCGCAATTTCCGACTAGCTAAATGGTATCCAAGAAGAAAACGCGACTTCAATTTGCGACTCGCAAATGAAGTCGCACCGCAGATTGCGAGACCACTGTTTGCGAGGTCGCTTTTTGCAACCACGCTAAAAACGAACACGCAATTTGCAAGTGGGTGTCGCAACTTGCGACTGTGCTGCAAATTGAATGCAGGTGCTGCAGAACACTCTGGAAAACACTTCCTGGCTCATGATGATGACATCACAGCCAGGACGTTTACAAATACACCTGGGAGGAGGAAGGACCACACCCATTTTAACAGCAGAACTGCAAACAGAGGGAACAGCAGCTACCATGGCTGAGACACCAAGGAAGTGGAAACTTAAATTTGCAGAGAAAGAGCTGGAGGTGCTGACAGAGGAGTGCTCTCAACACCATGACCAACTATTTGGGAGGGCAGCCCTCACCGTGCCAGAGGTGGATAAGAGAAAAATATGGATGGACATCCAAGACAAAGTGAACTCCCTGGGTGTCAGCCACCGAAGCATCGAAGAACTCAAAAAAAGGTGGTATGACCTGTGCTCCCGGACCAAGGAGAGGGTGGCAGAGCGGCTCCGGGAGATGAGGGGCACTGGAGGGGAACCGTCCACAATACCACCACCCACACCCCTGGAGGAAAGAGTAGAGGAGACCCTTCAGCCTGAGGCAGTGTGCGGGATGGGAGAGCTGGATACATCAGAGCTAGGACCATCAACCAGTGAGTACCATGAGACATGCATGTACCCTCAATAATGCCATACCCCTGCCCACCTTGTACACAGTAGCATGCACAACCAAAATAGCTCCATTTCAGAGTTGCAACACCCAGAATGGTGCATTATGGGCAATGTAGTCAAGTAGGCAGTTGATAGGCAACAGTTTATTAGGAAGTTGATAACAGATAGTAGATACTGACAGTGTGTTCCCTATGTCCCACAGGTCTCCCACAAGACACCCCCACCAGCCAAAGCATCCAGGGGCCAATGGTCAGCCAGCAGCCAACAGATGACTCAGGACCAGCCACCACTGAGACCTGCACCACCAACACACAGTCCCCTCATGATACACAAATTGCCATACTGGTGTCTGATCCTGCACCTGGACCCAGCCACAGTGCCACTGTAGAAGACACGGAGCCTCCACTGCGTCGCAGGCGACGTGTAAATGTACCATCACAGCGGCAGGCAGAATCAGGGGACGCCTCCATATCGCGTGCTGAGGCAGCACTCCTACGGGGTCAGCGCCTGCAAACACAGGAGATTAGGAGAATTACAGGGGCATTGCGGCGCATGGAGCGAAACCAAGGCAGTAGCATGCAGCTTGTGCACACGGAGTTGCAACAAATGAACACACATATGGGCAACCTTGCACTCTCCATGCAAGAACTTGTGGCTTGACTCCTAACTCAGACAGAGGGTGCAAGGCGTCGTGACAGGCAGCTACTCAACCGGCTGGACCGCATGTCTGCCTCCATAGTCAGGCTGGCTGTGAACACTACTGGCCTTTCTAGGCGCACGGTCAGCCTCCAAGTTGACATGGGCCACTTTGCCAGTGATGTGGCACGTGGACTGGGCCATCTCAGCCACGCTGTTGACATAATGGAGGCACGGCAGGTGGCCAGGGGCGCGGCCGACACGCCGCAAGACAGCGAGGAGGGCTCCACCATCAGCAGTGTCTCTGCCAGTGACACCAGGGTGTTGCACAGTGGAAGCGCAAGGCAGGGCACTGCTGACACCCCTGGTACCAGCCATGCTGGCCGAGGCCGGCGTAGGATTTGAGCTCCACACTGTCCTGGGGTTGGGGCACATGAGGTCAATGTGTCCTCATGCCAGGAGGACTGTTACAGCCCCTGAACTGTTGACAATGTATATAGTTTTTTTGGTTACACAAATTAAATCACTTGTTAGTTCCACTTAACACCTGGACTCTTTGTGTGTGACATTAGTGAGTGTGGTGACAGTTAGCACGTACCTTCCAAAGTATTGGTTTGCAATGTGTTCCCGTCTCAGTCTGCCTTGATTTGCGATGCTTCTATCCCCATGATGGCGATGTGGTAGCTCTTGCTCTTCATCCTCCGAATCTGGGTCTTCTGGGGTGAGAGGTAGCCCACGTCTGGTGGCAATGTTGTGCAGTATAGCGCATGCGACAACAATCTTGAAAGCTCTTATTGGGGTATACTGGAGGGCACCTCCACGTCTGTGGAGGCATCTGAATCTTGCTTTCAGCAGTCCTAAGGTCCGTTCTATGATATTTCTGGTCCTCTTATGTGCACTGTTGTATCGCCTCTCTGTCTCATTGCTGGGTGTTAAGTACAGGGTAAGTATCCATGGTCGAAGTGCATATGCACTGTCACCTCTTTGGCACAAAATGCACAATGTTCGCAGGGTATAGATGGGTTCCACATTGACCTGTGTGTATGTCTGCAAGGGGTATTCAGCTATACCTAGGAGGTATCTGTCTCCAAACTCCCCACGTTCTAGGCGTTGGTGTATCCCACTGTGTCTGAAAATGTAGGAGTCATGTGTACCCTGATAGCTACCCGAGGCCAAGAGGTGAAGTGAGCAAAGCATTTGTATTTATTGTCTGTGGGGTCAACATACCTAACCCTGCTTGCCTCATTGCCTCTAAAGGTGCTTCAGTCGGACTAAGGTCTAACAAGGACCTGGGTCCTTCAACTGATTGCTCTCCCGGTGCCATTATCTGGGGAGTTCCTATGGACACTCCTCTTATTGCATCTTGGGTCATTACTCCCTGATCACACAAACCAGGCTTACCCTGTGCATACAATGGCACCGGTGGACCAACAGTAATTGGTAAAGATATGGCAGCTGGTGTCGGACCTGGTCCCAACCCCCGTGGAGCAGTAACTCCCAAAGCTTGGCTCCCAGTGGCTGGAGTAGGTACGAATGGGGATCCTGACGCTGGACTATAACTTGGAATCAGCTGTTGCTGCGGCTGGGGCAGCAATTGCGGAGTTGGCTCAATCTGCACTAACCTCGATTTCGTATGTATCGGATCAGGCGGCAATATTAGATTCCTAGTAGTCTCTAATACTGGGACGTCTGGATAGATTCTCTGTATCTGCAGTGGAGGTTGCAACTGTATCGGTATGTCTGGCGCAGTGGGTACACTGACACCACTCTGTATCAAACCCGTATCACTAGTCTGCACTGTATCTGTAACTCTCTTATCCTGTGTCTGGTTCCCAGGACCCACACTAGTGCTCGGGCATTGTCGTCTACTGCGTAAGGTGGCGGGCGATCATGCAACAACTGATTAAGAAACTCTTCATTGTCTGAGTCATCTTCTTCTATCCAGGACCTCTTAGTCTCTTTAGGCTTATTAGGGTCTTTGTCTGTCTTGCAGGTGGCTTTCTTTCCCTGCGTTTCGTCTCCCTGTGTTATTGCTGGGAACAATTTAAGTCCATCAACTATTCCCCTTCTTCAGATTTTGCTCTCATTGTCCCATCTAGCTTCGGCTAAGGTCTTTTCTGCCCTCCTCATTCTCCTCTCGAATTTCTGCTGCCTTTGTTTAATCGTCATCAAATCCCAAACTGCTAATGCCTCGTACTGAGCTGGCCTCGGAGGTGGCTTTTGTACACTTAACATCCACCTCAAATTCTCTAAAATTCTCGCATTGAACGTTCCGTGTTCCGGAAACACCAAACATCCCTCCTTTTCTGTCAATTTGCGTCACTGTTTCATCCATAAGCAAGACGCGACTCCCTTTTCCTCCATTACTATATAAGCTGGAGTACCCTCAGGCGGTGTAGGCTCCCCTTCACTCACCATAATATATGCATCTCTTTTCAGAGCACTTCTAAAAGCCTTGATAAAATTCATTTTGCGTCTTTTGTTTTGTTTTGTATTTAATCAGGAAGTGAATTTAATCCGTACGCGACCCCTCTCGGCAACTGACCTATCCCAGTGCGGCACCACTGACGTCACACTCACACACACTGCAGCTGCAAAGTCTTGCGGCTTGTCCGCTCCTTACTGGATTCACACCAAACTAATGCAAAATTACTGCGAGCACCTTTAACAACAACAATAACTCAAAATTTTCCGGTTTACTACGGGAAGGTACACATTCGCTTCAGAACTTTACAGAGATTTCACTTGAAGCCTCGGCTGCTACTCTCCCCTTCTTAGTTCCCCCATACGCAAGCAAAATTCGACCCGGAAATCCTAATCTCGACTTGTCAATGGTTTGTCCTAGTGCACTTTAGAACTTGCCAAATCTCCATCGAAGGTTTCACTCACACTATTAGACTCAAAACTCGACTTGTCAATCACGCCCGATTGACCTATTAAACCGCACAAATTACAACATAAACCCAAGTGTCTCCTACACTTTATCAATATACTCCAGAGCCTTAGACCGCGACGGGTCCGTATATCACCAACCAACCATGTGGATAATTTTTTAGCACAAAGCGCCAAACTCACATGAAGTACGCCGACTTCCCTACTCTCACACTGCGGAGTACGCCCACTCCTGCTAAAACAACATTTACCTGGCCTAAACAGACATAGGGGGTCATTCTGACCCTGCCGGTCACCGACCGCCAGGGCCAACGACCGCGGAAGCACCGCCAACAGGCTGGCGGTGCTTCCATGGGCATTCTGACCGCGGCGGTACAGCCGCGGTCAGAAACGGGAAACCGGCGGTGTCCCGCCGGTTTCCCGCTGCCCCAGGGAATCCTCCACGGCGGCGGGGATTCCAACCCCCTTACCGCCATCCTGTTGAACAGGATGGCGGTAACGGGTGTCGTGGGGCCCCTGGGGGCCCCTGCAGTGCCCATGCCAATGGCATGGGCACTGCAGGGGCCCCCTAACAGGACCCCACATTGATTTTCAGTGTCTGCCAAGCAGACACTGAAAATCGCGACGGGTGCCACTGCACCCGTCGCACGCCTTCAACTCCGCCGGCTCCATTCGGAGCCGGCTTCCTCGTTGAAGGGGCTTTCCCGCTGGGCCGGTGGGCGGCCTTCTGGCGGTCGCCCGCCAGCCCAGCGGGAAAGCCAGAATGGCCGCCGCGGTCATTTGACCGCGGTGCGGTCATTCGGCGGCTCCCGCCGGGCTTGCGGTTACCGCCGCCGACGGGAGTCGGAATGACCCCCATAATCTTCACAAAATACCTGCAATATGCATAAGCTGAGCAAGCACAAATGTACACCACACATGCTAAAATGCCGAGAACATTCCCAACTCACTTAGGCAGGCTCCGAGATCCCGGGTAAGTCATGGGGAATTTAGAAACACATCATGTCTCCAACTTGCTTTATCTCAGAAAACAATAAACAATAATTCTCCGTCCTAGGGCCCCAAAGGGCCAAACCATCCTCTGCTATCAGAACTGTTAACGCATCCCTTTATGATATTTTATTACACATCAGGACTCGTTTTAGGCCAATGAATCGTTTGACCCGGTTGAGAGACACCTGAGGACGAGATAGCTAATCAATATGTCAATCAATACGTCAATAATTTCATCAATATTTATTACAACAATGCATTTTATTTTATTCAAAGACATCAATCAACTCGAGGTACCACCATGACCTGGCGGTCATGAATAACCACAACAGTTAAGTAGAATTTTATGAGTTTTATTCCCTATTAATTACAATTCTAAGAGCAAGTGTGTTAATCTCGAAACCAAGAAACAAATAGCATAGTCACAATATGGCAACTCTGATAAGATTTCATTAAGGCAAAAATCATAAACATCAAAACATAACACGGCGTGAACATAGATCAACTTTAGCAGAGTGTCATTCACGCATCGGTTCAACAAAGCATAGATTCAGTTGTTTGTGTTTGCGTCAGTTTAGTGAACACCTGTCCTATCCACTGATTAGCATTGGCATGTTGGGCTTCATGCAAAACACTTTAGAACACCAATTTGGAAAACATCTAGCTATGGTCTCTGTCAAAAGTAAGCAGTTGGACCCTAGAAAGGAAAAGCAAACAGACAAATCACAATTTCACTGTCATAGTTACCCTCCAATGTTTGGGTCAGCACTCAGGTTCAGTCTTCATCTTCAGGACATTAGTTGATTCGCCATCAATATCCCAGCTCCGGGTAAAAGGGGCACTTCCCTCATAAGGAGATAAAGTGTAAAATGGGCAATCTAAAGAAGAGGATGGTTTAAGTAAAACCAATAAGTCACCAAACAGAGTGACAAAGTTTCTGGATCAAATCAATAGCATTTCCCTACCTAATCTCAATGGTTCCCCATGTCATGGGTTTTTATCCCTTTTTCTTTGTACATTCCCCTAAAATCTAATTGGTTAAGGGGTTGCACCCCACTATCTCTACCCAATTAAAAAACAGATTATGTCATTAATCTTTCACCCCACATTAGTTCTCAGACTTTTTATTGGTCCGTATGATTGACGTCTTCAGAGGTAGCATGTCCGGTATGATTTCATCCTTCTGTAATTTTTTACACATCCTTTGGTTAGTAGCTCCATTGTCTTCACCGGTTTGAGCGACCTTGTACATTATACTAATCTACACTGTTGCATTTTGGCTAAACATTTCTACAAGCAATATGAATTTCATGAGAATGGATCCACTATAGTTACATTCAGCTTCTAGTTTGAAGAAAACAAGAGGTCATGTCCTTTTGTGAGTCAGCACACTGCACGTTTAGAAAACACATTTAATATGGCCTACAAGATTTATTTAGCATAACTTTAATAACACAATCATTAATAATTAGTATAAAAACATTCTTTAATACAACATTAGTCATTTCATTAGTCTCCGTATAAATTGACGGCCACTCCCCGTGGTCACATTTCAAGTGCACGTTTTTAACGAAGCATACTAGTACATTTTCTATGCGGCATTATCACACATTAGTCCATAAACATTTCATGTTAATGTAGATTTTATAAGCCACGCTCTCTCGGCACCATCCTGCCAATATCGAAGTCAAAATCAGCAACCCCAACACGGTTGCCTCCTTAGATTTGGCTGGGAGCGATCTATGTGCACGAACCATAAAGAGGTGGATTACCAAGAGCACCAACCATGGAGGCATGGGCTCAAACAACTAGTGAGGGTGAGGTGACTAATGCAGGAAGTTAGTCTCTTCTGTTACTCCGTCATCCTGGCATATCTTCACCTTCAAGGGAGTAAGTTAATTTAGTGTAGGACACAAAGCAGCAACTCACAAAGAGCACCTGCGATGCCCCGAGGATAGAGATGGATAAGAAGACACCTTCAACTTCACTTGCTGCATTGTGTGTCAGTGCTTCTGCATCAGTGCTTAATTTGAGCCAGTGGTTTCTGGTGCTCAGCACCATCAAATAATTATCAACACCAGCACTTATGACAGTCTGCTACATTGTGGCACTGTTTATTTAGAGGAGATCAACAGCAGTTGTTTATTAGTTCAATATACATAAGGAAATACTAATACATGCCACTTACGCCTTTCTTATAGCTTTAGGGGCCTGGAAAAGTTTTGTTTGTTACACTGATTGGAGTGTGATGATTAATAGTTGTGTTGGTTTTGGCACTGGCTGCACTGGCAGGGGAAATGGGTGGTGCAAGCTGCAGTGACCTTCTGGTGAGGGCCTTGGCCCTTATTTTTTTTTTTTTACAAATTAAGCACTGTTCTGGGTGGAGTGAAAACCATATGGGGTGCCCATCCTACAAGGCACTTGTGGAGTCAATAAAGGGCTGTCATAAGACCCCATGTCAGTGGACAAATTTTTCCTTTTCAATAGATAACTTTACACTGTGCATCTTGAATATACTACAGTGAACAAACACTACAACTCGCAAGCGTTGGGGTACAAAAAGAACATCATGCCCGGTGCATGCAAACTAACTGCATTACTGCTGCTGCTAGCGAAGCTTCAAGTAGCTATGCATATGGGGTGAACCGCTGTGCCTAAAATCTGCTTTTGGATTACTAATACGCCATACTGTCAAGACCAGCTCACAGAATATTGGCTTCTCATGCCGGCCAAGAGAAGACCAAAAGACATATGGGCACCGTTTGAAGCATGTATGGCAAATTACTCTGATAGAGAGTGTGAGGGTTAGGAACTCTGCACTTCCTACAAACTGCAGCGGCTTGTAGCCAGATGCGAGCCAGAACCGACCATTCAAAAACCTCTGACTAGAAATGACAAAACCCTCACTCCATGATGTACTGTACCACGATATCAAATTCCAGGCACACCCCATGACAAGTGCATGTCACAACATTTTCTAATGTTTTGTGATATTCTAAAATAATCAAGATGTACATAATGGCAGCAACCATTTGTACTGTTGTTAAAAGAATCAATAAAATAAATAAAACTCAAATCCCAAAATACTCTAGGTTGTTAATAAAGGACTAGAAACACTCTGCCTTTTTTAACACATAGTGTTCAGTTTGTAATTTAAACTCTCCTCAAAATGTTATCGAATACAACCACTTATTAAACAAAATTCACTCGAAAGGTGGCAACTATTTAAAATATTTTTTTATTCTTTATGGAAATATAATTTTTAATTATTCATAGAGCCCCCAACCTTTGCTGTCTCTTCATAATTGTTGGTGACAAGAAGGGCTACTTGGACTGGACTCTTCTCATGGGGAGCAGGGTCAAGACTGATTTGCATATGGCTGGAACCAAACTGGGATCTTGTGACAAACAAACAAAATAATGGATTTAGGCCCAGTTATGTGACTAGAAGTTGATGTTTGAAAGTGTTTAGCATTCTCTCCATAATGTGTTCTTTTTGCATTTGTCGGCCTAAGTGTAAAGGGAATGGCCAGACGTGGGTCCGGTGCTCGCTATGCCACCAGATTCAAGCTAGCCTGGCTGATACGCCAACAACAGTCCCAGGATGCTTGTTTTCCAGTCTAGGGAGGACCTGGGTCAAGACTGATTTACATATGGCTAGGTCCAACCTGGAATGGTGTGGCAAGCAAGAAGAAAATGGATTTGGACCCAAATCTGTGATTGGGGGTGAATGTTTGAAAGTGTTCAGCACTCCATCCATCATCTCCTCTTTTTTCAACTTTCTAAAAGGGGCATTTTCAGAATTGTGATTTAAAATCAGACATTACCAGTAAAGAGGGTTTTAAATGTGGATTTTCGAAATAAACATATAGGAAAGTCCTAATTTTATTAAAGACACAGAGGTGAATAGTATGCTTTTATTCTTACTTTTAATTCAATAGCAGCCAGGTGATTAAATAGTTAACAGACCAGACAGTAAAGAAAAAAATATACATCCCTGCAGCCCTGGGTGGTGAACTACAGGCAGAGGCCACGCAGAGGTTACATTAGAGTCTCTATAAACAGTCCCCTCAATCACTGTTCCTCCTATTTCTTATTGCATAAGACAGGTCATCGAGGTTACAAAAGGAAGGATAATGATGAAGATGCAAATGTACATAAGAAAATCTGCTAATACCTGTTCCCCTTGGCCCATGACATCAATTCGGTTGGAGAACCATGGATTGAACTACAATAAAAAACAAGCAGCAATATTCAAAATGTGAGTGGGTGAAAAAGAAGAAATTGAAATCACAATGGCGGTATAATACTCACCTCCATGTCTTTAATAAAATGAGGAATTTCCTACATGTTTATTTGGAAAATCCACAATTTAGGTCAAAATCAGAGGCTTGTATTATGCTAATTTTAAAGTGAATCAACCACTGCAAAAGAAGCATGTGTAATTGATTTGCAATAAGATGTTTGAAACATACAATCCGAAGACCAGTCTGCTGTCCTCAGGATATCATCCAAAGATGCTCTCAAAGAAAATACTTGAGAGGCCAAGGTCCCAGTAGAAGAATGAGGAACAAAATAGGAAATTTCAGTACCAGCATGGGACATGATCCATTTGTTCCATCTTGCCAGAATGGGAGAACACACATGAAATTGGGGTTTAATAATAGAAATGAGTAATTAACCAGAAGAGGTCCTGAAATAAGCTGTTCTGGATTTATATTCCTTAAGGCATGGAACGATACACAGCTGTTAAAAAGCAAGATACTCTAAAGAAGAAATCAATGTTTTAGGTCTTCTGGAGATAGCAAATTGTAGTCCTGAAGGAGTAAACCATCTGCCAGAAAGATCTACAGCCCTCACATCAGAAATCTATTTACATGAAATTAGACATAACAACATCACCAGGTTTGCAGACAACGCTTTGAGGGGTACATCAATATTATCAGGACAAACTTTGAACATATTCAGTACGACCTTAAAATCCCATAAAACTGTCAATTTAGTAGATGGTGAATCCTTAGCCTTATTCCTCACTGAAGTTTGCAGATGAGTGGCTGTTCCCCGACTGCCTTATCTGTAATATAAATATGTTGTAAGGAAAATGCTGATCTTTGTGTATTGCCCGTACTATAAGATTTGTCAGAAGAGGCTAAGTTACCCAGGTAATTAGGTATGGTAGTAATATCTGATGAAAAAAGATCCAAATGTGATTCCAAACTCCAGTCAGACCAAGAATTCCATGCTGACCTGTACGCCCTAAAAGTTCTTTGGGCCCAGCATTTGGTGATGAAACAGTGTCTGACAAAAGGCCTTGGATAGACCATATTAATGGATACCTTCCACACCATCAATTGTAGCTGACCCAAAAGTATTAGATAGTGAGTGCCACCACTGGGATTCCGCAGCAGATCCAGGAAGGAGAAGTGGAATTGCTGTTGACATTTGCAGGAGATCCAGAAACCAGATCTGAGAAGGCCAAAAATGAATTATTATAACTAGGGATGATGGTTACCTCTGTACCTTCAACGGACAAAGTGAAATCATGAGGAAAGGGGTGATGGTATGTGGGAGTCCTTTGTTCCAAGGCTGGAGAAACGTGTCTGATGCCAGAGCCATCAGGTCTGGTTTTCAATTGTAGAATTGAGAGAGTTGGGCATTCTGCCAGGAGACAAACCGATCTATCCAGAAAGGGCTTCATAGTGTCTGAAGTCCCTGAAACATGGGAACATGTAATTCCCAATCTCTCAGGTGATGCAAATAACAATCTCCCTCTGTGTTCAGGTAACTGGGAAGATACTCTCTCCTAACTGATATGTGAGGAAGATGGCAGTATTCCCAGAACAGTTTGGCCTGGTTTGCTAGAATACGAGAACGAGTACCACATAGATGATTGATCTATCGCAGTGGCACTTCACTCTGTCAACACCTTTTTTAGGGTGCATGTTGTAGTTAGAGAAAAAGGCCAGGTAGGTGCAATCAGAACTTAGTTCCAATGAGAGGTCTAGGGCATTCAGATTGCAGTTTGTTTCTAATTGTTTTATTCAATAGTTGCTGAATCCTATGTTTAATATATTCCTCCACATGAGAAGGAACAGACCAATCTGTGGACAGCGGAAGAAAAAGCAATGAGGGGTCGGACAAGGGTTCCCTGGAAAAAATCAGTATTTCACAATTGGAAGTCTTGTCCCCTCTTTTAGAAGATGGCTTCAAAACTTCCTTTAGCTAATGTTAAGAGGGAGGAAACCAAATGGAATCAGTCTGATATCGAGTATCAGAATCTATATCTAAAGTATATATAACACCGTCAGGGTCGTCATCATCAGAGCAAAGGATATCTTTATCCACACATTTACATTTTTCTGATGGTTTGCCTTCCTCTAGTAAAGAGGGTTGCACATCAGACTTGTCACCCCTTTCCTGTGGAGACAAACAATCTCCGATCATGGTACTGACAACGTCCGTAATCCTGTTAGCAGATTGTTCTGCTGAAGTCGCTGGCCCCACGGAAATAGAATCTGAGCCCTTTGAAAAATAGTTCTTTGAATGTTTAGTGGGAAAATGAACTTTGTAAAAAGCAGGGATTATTTTTGCTGTGTTGCGAGAAACACTGGTAATACCAGCAGCCAGGGTCTAGCCCATAATTGCCAAAGGACACTCCTCCCAGTATCCTGGACAACGGAATGCATGGAGGAATTAACAGCTGTACAGACTGAAGATCTTATAAATTGTGTTTCATTCGATTTAAAACCTCCTCATTAGTGTCCACATCCTCATCATTCATCTGTTCTGTCATTCGTGGTATAGGTGTAATGAACACTTGACAGTAGATGGCAGCAAAGGAAAAGGAATATTACAGGGCATAATAATAGCGGGAGAATGAAGACTTGTAAAAAATATTTTTTATCAATCTCTGCTAATCACTAGACAACCAAGGTCATAAACCTCAGAGACAAATGAGACGAGAAGAAGCTGCTCATTCAAACATTTAAATTATTACAACTCTCAATTATAGTTATTGTCAGGGGTCAATGAGGAGAGTATAGTTTCTAGCTGTAAAAGTTTTATTGAATCTAGCTTGTAAGTCTTTTTATTTATCAAAGTCAATCCAAATGATGGAATATAGCATAAAGCGTGTCCCTTAAAGATCTGGGGCCAGATGTAGGTACAAAAAAATTAGCGACTCGCAAATTGCGTGTCGCTAATGGGAATGCAGGTACAATTTCCGGGGACAAATTGCGACTCGCACCCGGAGTCGCAACGCAGATAGTGAGTCCGCTGTCTGCGAGGTCCCTTTTTTGCGACCGCGCAAAAAACGGACACGCAATTTGCGAGTGGGTGTCGCAAATTGCGATTATAATGACAATTGATTGCAGGTGCTGCAGAACACTCCAGAAACCACTCCAGAACACTCTGGAAACACTTCCTGGCACATGATGACGACATCACAGCCAGGAAGTTTACTAATACACCTGGGAGGAGGGAGGACCACACCCTTTTTAACAGCAGAACTGCAAACAGAGCAACAGCAACAATGGCAGACACTCCCAGAAAGAGGAAATTGAAATTTTCTGAGAAGGAGCTGGAGGTGCTGACAGAGGAATGCTGTCAGAACCATGATTATATTTTTGGGAAGGCAGCCCTCAATGTGCCAGACTCTACTAAAAAAATAATTTGGCTGGATATTCAGGAAAAGGTGAACTCCCTGGGTGTCAGCCACAGGAGTGTGGATGAGATAAAGAAGAGGTGGTATGACCTCCGCTCCCGGACCAAGGAGAGGGTGGGAGAAAGGCTCCGGGAGATGAGAGGCACAGGAGGGGGACCATCATCCATACCTGGAGGAAAGGGTGGAGGAGACCCTGGAGCAGGAGGTTGTAACAGAATTCGGAGATCTGGACACCTCTGAGCCCAGAACATCAACCGGTGAGTGCCATGTGATATGCTTGTACCCCCATCAATGCCATACCCCCACCCACCATGTACACAGGGGCATGCACAACCAAGATAGCTCCATTTCAGGGTAGCATATACCAGCATGATGCATTATGGGCAATGTAGTCAAGTAGGCAGTCAATACACAAATGTTTATTAGGAAGTGTGCAACAGATAGTAGACACTGACAGTCTGTTCCCCATGTCCCACAGGTCTCCCACAAGACCCCACCACCAGCCACAGCAGCCAGGTGCCACTGGTCAGCCAGCCCCATGAGGAAAGCACAGGAGCTGCCACCACTCCCACCTGCACCAACAACACCATCCCCTTGATGACAACACCTGCTGCAACAGTGGTTCCGGAGGCTGCACCAGCAACAGCCAGGAGTGCCACGGTACATCTCACAGGGCATCCACCGCTGCGCAGGCGACGCAGGTTGAGGAGAGCAGGCAGAGTCCGGGCGTCCATCCACCACCATGACAAAGGCACAACTGCTACGTGGTCAGCGCCTGCAGAACCAAATGTTAGGGAGGATTAGTGGGGTTCTGCACCGCTTTGTAAGGAGCAATGAGAACAGCATGCAGCAGCTCCATGCACAATTGGACGTCATAGGCAACAACACTGGGGACCTAGCCCTGTCCATGCGGGAACTGGTGGCTGGACTGCTGTCACAGAGCGAAGGTGGGTGGCGCAGGGACCGCCAGCTGCTCCAGAGGCTGGACAGGATGGCCTCCTCAATTTGCAGACTGGCAGTCAACACCACTGGGCTGTCAAGAATAACAGTCGGCCTCCAGGTGGAAATGGGCCACTTTGCAGGTGATGTGGCAAGGGGCAAGGGCCGGATCGCCCATGTGATCGATCTCATGGAGGCATGGCATGTGTCCAGGGGTACAGGGGACACCCCACAAGACAGCGAGGAGGGCTCCACTGTGAGCAGTGTCTCTGCTGGTGACACCAGGGTGCTCCGGAGTGGGAGTACGAGGCAGAGCACTGCTGAACAACCTGGGACCAGCCAGGCTGGCAGAGGCCGCCGTAGGTCATAAACTAAACACTGTCCCTGATGTTGGGGCACATGACGGCAATGTGCCCCATGCCTGGTTGGCTTTCTGAACTCCCTGAACAGTTTGGTATTGTAAATAGTTCAATTTCTGCACATATTAAAATAGTTTTTTTGTTCCACTTAACAAATGGAGTTTTTGGTCAATAGGTGAGTATGGTTGAAGTTGACACATACCTTCCAAAGTATTGGGTTGCGATGTGTTGCCGTCTCAGTCTGCCTTGATTTGCGATGCTCCGATCCCCATGATGGCGATGTGGTTGCTCTTGCTCTTCATCCTCAGAATCTGGGTCTGCAGGGGTGAGAGGTAGCCCACGTCGGGTGGTAATATTGTGCAGGATAGCGCATGTGACAACCATTTTGAATGCCGTAATGGGGGTATACTGGAGGGCACCTCCACTTCGGTGGAGGCATCTGAACCGTGCTTTCAGCAATCCGAAGGTGCGTTCAATCAGGTTCCTGGTCCTCTTATGTGCACTGTTGTATCGTCTCTCACATTCATTGCTGGGTGTTAAGTACGGAGTCATTATCCATGGCTGTAGTGCATATGCACTGTCACCTGTTGGGCACAAACAGTACACTTTTAGAAAGTCCTGGTTGGTGTGCACATTGATCTGTGTGTATGTCCACAAGGTGTATGCAGCTCTACCTAGGAGGTATCTGTCTCCAAACTCCCCACGTTCCAGGCGTTGGTGTATCCCACTGTGCCTAAAAATGTATGAGTCATGAGTACTGCCTGGAAATTTCGCGACAATGTCAGTGATGACATAATGGGCGTCACAAACAACCTGAATATTGAGTGAGTGGGTACACTTTCTGTTGTGGAACAGATATTCCAGGTTTGCAGGAGGGCATATTTGAATATGTGTCCCATCTACACACCCTATTACATGGGGAAAGTTGGCAATCCGGTAAAAGTCCAACTTGGTGCTGTTAATTTCTGCCTCATTCCTGGGTAGGTATATGTATTGGGACATGTGTGTGAGTAAGGCATCTAGGAATGCCCTGAGGAACCTTGATAGTGCACTTTGAGATACCCCACGTGCCACAGCAATGACCCCCTGATAGCTCCCCGAGGCCAAGAGGTGCAGTGAGCATAGCACTCCGACAGTCCTGATGAGGCCTTGATTTGTTAGGCCGAAACGCATCGACATATTTCCAATGGGTCCAAGGAGTCTGAGCAAATAATCAATTGAGTCCAAAAACTTATATAGCACTACTTACTACCTTGTATAAAGAAAATTAAGGCAGTATATAGCTGTGTGCAAGATCCTTGGCCACCATGTAATTGTTGATCACTCTGTTTATTGTATTCTGTATTGTGACTATTCGATAAATCGTTGGAGTAGGGCACATATTTTTGTAATATTGTATGTATTATATGTTTCACATGTCTGGTATTATTGTAAATATGTATATATAAGTGTATAAAGTTCCACTGTAGTGTCATTTGTGTATAGATAGGAAGTCCGACTCTGACCCTGATTTGTGTGTGTACATTTACAAATATAATAAATAAGGAAAATAGTTTTATCCTTCCGAACCAAGAGTTAATATTGGTTTCGTGTAATAATTACTTAATTTGTCCCTCTCCTGCTAAACTTTTGTTTGAGCAAGGCTGTACAGGTGGCAGGATCTAGGACTGATAATGCAGTGCATGCAGGTGTGAGTGTTGCTATGACTGTGAGGGAGGAGGAGGAGGGGGAGACAGAAGAGGCAGTGGCTGTTGTAGTATGTGCATCTGTGTGTTGACTGTGTGTGAGCTTGTGGAGTGAAGTGTGGTGTCTGTGTTTGTCTGTGCGAGTCCCATCTGTTGTTTTGGGTGCATGCTTGTCTGATTGTGTGCATGGGATGGGTAGGGACTGGGAACTGGTAGTTGGAGGGGGGACGGAAGGACCAGGGACAATGGCTGCCATCAAGGAGGAGGCCAGAACCTGAAATTATCTCTGTAGGGCAGCCAATCCACCATGAATGCCCTGGTAGGCATTGTATTGCTACATCTGAGATGCCAGCCCCTGGGTGGCATTCACTATGGTTGACTGCCATACAGAGATGGATCTCAGGAGGTCAATGGTCTCCTCACTGAGGGCAGCAGAGCTCACTGGGGCAGGGCCTGAGGTGCCTGGGGCAAAGGAGATACCCACCCTCATGGGTGAGCGGGCTACTGGGAGGGCAGTGCTGGTACGGGGGTGGTTGAAGATCTTGTAGCTGGGGTAGTCCCAGAAGGGTCTGCCACCACCAAAGAGCTTCCATCAGAGGAGGAATCTGAGTCTATAGTCGTCGCTCCTGTCTCCCCGGTGGTTCTCCCTTTCGCCCTCCAACCCCCTGGTCCCCTCGGCGTCTGTTCTCTCCACCTCCTGGGTCCCATGGGCTGCAGCTCCCCCACTCACAGGTGCCACTGCTCCTTTGTCAGATGATGCTAATGCTCACAAGGACAGAATAGCAAAAGGAGAGAGGGTGGGTGAGAAAGAAAGGAACCACAGGGTCAATCACAGCACCAACAGAACATATGAAAAACACATCACAATCACTAACTGGGACTAACACTGTGCAGTATAGACCACAATGACAAATCATTCCCTGAGTACAACAGCAGTAAAGAACACAAACACTAACATCTGCACACCTACTGGGACTCACTAAGCCCTGTCTGCCATGGTATGCTAGCTACATACCAATACCAAATATGCATACCACCCTACGTAGCTAGGCAGGACCACACAGGAAAACCTAAACCAGCACATTGAGACATCCACTGACTAGAACCTTTCACCCAAACCCCATGCCAGGCAACAAAAAATAAATTACCACACAGTCTGTGCTCATCCCCTTGTGGCTGCTGAGCTGCCCTCAAGCACCCATCCAACTCAGAATTGGCCACCGCCAATATGCGGGCCATTAGGGGGGGTCAGGCTCCAATGGGCACCCCTCCCTCATTGTGAGCCCATCCTCAGCTGGGTCTTCGCGGTCTTCCGGTCTCAGCATCTCAGCTCCTCCTAATGCTTCCTGCAGTGGGTGCTCCACCGGCTATGGACCCCCAGGGTCCACACGTCCTTGATGATAGCACGCCACAACCCTTTCTTTTGATGGGCGCCGACCTGCAGAGGGGAGACAGACAGAAGGACACCATGAACTCAACAAACCATTCTGTTACACATATGGCTTACATACCGCATATGACTCACATTAAGCACACACATGACCCATAGCTCTGCATACACACTGCATGCGCCCAAATCCCCCTAACTGACACACTGACAGCATACACATACATCTTCATGCAGTAATGTCCCATCCAACGTACCCATGATGTACTCACCTGTTGGTCTGGAGGCCATTATAACTGCCCATACAGGGGTAGGACCCCATCCTCAAGCTTCTCCAACTCCTCGGATGTGAAGGCTGGTGCCCTTTCCCCTGTAGCACGGGCCATCGCAGGTTCCAGGCACAGGTCACACCAGCACACGCAGTAAAGATGTTCAACCGTAGAGTATCAGGAATCAAATGAAGTGGGACAGAGAAAATGGCGCTCAAGTCCGTGGCAGTGAACACCGTCACCACTGGCGTTGATTATAATTGGTTCCTGTACTCCATAGATCTCCATGTTGGCCAATGAGGAGTTACCCAGCCGTGCACACCGCCAAACGCCGGCGGAGTGAGGTCACTTCCACCTGTCCATGCATACAGGACAAGTGGTTGCCATTTCCTAATGTTAGTACTCATGTCAAATTCATGTGTGTCATTGGTATCAATTGTACACACCTAGATAATTCCAGTCTTCCTCAGACATACACCCTCTGTGTACTGTGATATTGTGTGTCCATACTTCCTATAGTCACACACACTTTAATTTTAGCTCGCTAAGATACCAACCACTGCGGAGGATGAGGAGGAGGATGCAAGCACCCTTGTACAGACCCCTAGTGGACTTGGCTACACTGGAGGACAAGCACATCATACTCACCTATCGTCTAGACAGGTCCACAATAACTGAGCTGTGTCAACATTTGGAGCTAGATCTAATCCCTGCTATCCGTACCACTACAGCAATTCCCCCTGTAGTACAGGTACTCTCAGTACTCCACTTCCTGGCAAGTGGATAATTTCAGGTGACAGTTGGCTTGGCTGCAGGAATGTCACAGCTAATGTTTTCGATTGTGGTTGGAAGAGTTTTGGTTGCCTTGCTCAAACACATGAGCAGCTACATCACATTCCCCCATGGTGATGATTTGCCCACTGTGAAGGCTGGATTCTACACCATGGGACACATACCATATGTGATTGGGGCCATTGATGGAACCCTTATTGCCTTGGTCCCTCCCAGAGCAAATGAGCAGGTCTACAGGAATAGGAAAAGTTTCCACTCAATAAATGTCCAGATGGTATGCCTTGCTGATCAATACATTTGTCACGTCACTGCCAGGTTTCCTGGATCTGTGCATGATCCCTATGTATTGAGGAATAGCAGCATCACATAGGTGATGGCACGACTACAGAGGCACAGTGTGTGGCTCGTAGGTGAGCTTGAGTCTTCATATAATGCATGTCAGTGTATGCCAACTGGGGTTGTACTCCATGCCATTTTTCATGGGTAATGTGTGTCCCTCACTACTTCCAGGTGACTACGGATACCCAAACCTGTCCTGGCTGTTGACCCCTATTAGGAATCCGAGAACAGGGGCTGAAAATCAGTACAATGAGGGACATGGGCGTACCAGGAGGGTTGTAGAATGCACATTTGTGCCCATATGTAAACTTTTTTTGCAACTCATTTGCGTCAGTTTTTGACACAAAGCGGTGCAAACTTACAAAATATAATTGTATTTTGTAAGTTTGCACTGCTTTTGCGTAAAAAAAGTACACAAATGCGGAGCAAAACAAGTATAAATATGGGCCTTGGTCTACTGAAAGCCAGGTTCAAGTGCCTCCATTTAACAGGTGGGTCCCTCTGCTACGCCCCTAAGAAGGTCTGCCAGATTGTGGTGGCCTGCTGCATGCTGCACAATTTGGCCCTCAGACGTCACCTGCCGGGCCTGGAGGAGGAGGGGGGAGACAATGCACCTGTGGCAGCAGTGGACAATGAAGACAGTGATGAGGAGGAGGAAGAGGATGTGGACAACAGGACAAATATCATACAGCAGTACTTCCAATGACACTCAGGTAGGACTGTAGATCTGATCATATCTCTAAGTTAAGTGCTGTGTGCCAGCTGTGTTGTGCCAATCACTGCCTTTACATTTCAACTAACTGTCACTTATGCCTTCCCTATTTGCAGATGTTGGTGTGGTCACAACTGTGTACTGATGTCATGACTACAGACTGCTTAAACACATTTATTGGATGGATTCACACATTACAGGACATTTGACAGGATAATACAGTTCAATACATTGCAGATTTCTGTCTGATAAAGCACTATTACTCCAGTTGTGTTCAAGGGTGTTTATTGAAGTGCCAATTATGAAGGGATAGTGCAATAGAGTGGGGTGATGGTTGAGGAAAACTTCAGTGTAGTGGCCCAGTTGGTTTGTAGCACAGGCCCAGTGTCCATGGGGCCATAGGAAGAGGAGCAATGGCAGTCCAAAGTGAACAAGGTGACTCAGTGGCACACAAGGGGGACAACTTGAGGGGCTCATTTCTTGGTAGTGGTCTTGGTCTTGGCAACAATCTCTGGTGTCTGCCTATGTCACAGGGAATGTTTGCAGAGTGGTTCTTCTGCTGCAGAGGGAGGGGTGCTGGTTGCCTGTGGGTCTTGTGGCATGTCCTCCTGTCCACTAGCTGCAGCAGATGTTGATGGCTGGTGAGTGGACTGGCTAGTGGAAGTGGGCCGCTGGTGTCCTCTGTTCTCCCGCATGGTGTTGACCAAGTCACCCAGAACCCCTACAAAGGAGACCATATTGGCATTTATGCTCCTGCAACTGCAGCATGACCTCCTGGTGGTGTACCCCCTGCAGCCGCTGGTTCTCCTGCATGATGGTGCTCACCAGGCCCATCCTGTCCTGGGTATTTTGGTATGCCCCCAAGACATGTGTGAGTGCCTCCTGGGCAGTCGGTTCCCTGGGCCTGGCCTCCCCCTGGCACACAGCTGACCTTCCACTGTCCCTTTGCCCCCTGTGCCTGTGCCCCTGAACGGTGTGCCCACTCCCACCTATACCAGGACCTTCATCGTCTTCCCTGTGTGGTGTCACCTCGGGTCCCTGTACAGGTGGGCACGCTATTGATCGACGTGTCCTGGGGACGTTGAGTGGCTGATGTGGTGTTGGTATCGGAGGGGGGGAGCCCTGTGCTGGACTCAATGTGGGATGTGGAAGCCGACTGACCTGTGGTCCCAGATGGACCAGGGAGTTCATCCAGCTCAGGACATCCAGAGTTGCTGTCATCACTGAGGACATCTTCTGGTGGAGGACTAGGTTACCATGGCACCTACTTGCCGCCAACATTGGCTAGGGCATCTGTGGGGATGTAAGTGATTTGTTAGGGTCATTGTCTGTCACATTTTCCACATTTCTACCTTCCCCTGTGGGTTTGGTGTTGTCCTCCAACCTTTGGTAGTGTATGGTGATGGATTATGGGATTTGTAGTTCTACATACTGTCCATGCATTGCTGGTGGGTGTGCATGCAGATCTGGGAGGGGTGTGGTTGCAGTGGGTAGGGCATGTAGGAGTACACATTTAAGTGTGGTCATTGGGGTGGTGCACTGTGTTGGATAGAGTGGGGTGTAGGGAGTCGGGGTGAGAGGTGACATGCCATGCAGGTATCGGTGGAGGTAGGTTAGTAATGGTGACTTACCAGTGTCCAGCCCTCCAGTGACTCCAGTTAGGCCCTCAGGATGAAGGATTGCCAAGACTTGCTTCTCCCATGATGTCAACTGTGGTGGAGGAGGTGGGGGTCCACCGCCAGTCCTCATGATGGTGACCTGGTTCTGTGATGCAATGGAACGCACCTTCTCCAGTGGGTTGTTCCACCTCTTTTGGATGTTGTACCTTGTGCTGGATATTGTCTCACGAAGTTCACCCTGTCTGCGATTCTCCATCATAGCTCCATGTTCCTGGCAATGGAGATCTGCTGGACCTGTGCACCAAACAGCTGTGGCTCGACCCTGACAATTTCCTCCACCATCACCCGCAACTCCTCATCTGTGAAACGGGATGCTTTTGTGGGGACATGCCTATTGTGTGTTGTGGGTGTTGTTCAGAGGGTGTTCAGTGTTGTGGTAGGGTGTGTGATGCGTGACAGGTGTATAGGTATATGTGGTGTGTGTGAACAGTTCTCTAAAAGATTGGCCTGGCAAGGTGTAGCAGTCTTTTCGTGTTTGCAAAGGATTGTGGGTTATGTGGGGGGTGTATTATAGTGCCTTTGGTGGGTGCGTAGGGTGTGTGTATATGTGTCAGGTGTGTGGTTTTTGGTCTGGTCAGTGTTGGCTTAAGTGGCGTTGGGTGCCTGATTCCATCACGGCAGTGTGCACCGCCAATGGCTGACCTCAGTTGAATGTCCGCTGTGGTGATTCTTGGATCATAATTTTGGCGGACAGTGTTTTGCTGCCGTAGTCGTGAGGGCGGTGGGTCTGACAGTTTTTTGCCTTAGTTGGGTCTGGCGGACTTGTGGTTGTGGATGGTTTCTCTCAGTTTTGTGTTTGTGTGTCATAATCTGGCAGGTGGATTACGACCTCCGCAGCGGTCTGTTGGCAGCCATCACCACGTCAGTATTTGGAATAGACCACCAAAGTCATAATGACCACCTCTGTGTCTGAAGTATATATAACACTGTAAGAGTCATCATCATCAGTGCCAAGGATATCCTTAATATCCTTATACATAAATTTATGTTTTTCTGCATGTTTGACTACCTCTAGTAAAGAGGGTTGTATATCAGACTTCTCACCAATGTCCTGTGGAGACAAACAATCTCCATTCATGGTACTGACAACGTCAGTAATCCTGTTAGCAGATTGTTCTGCTGAAGTTACTGGCCCCAGGGAAATCGAAACTGAGCCCTTTGAAAAAAGATTTCTTAAAAGTTTAGAGGGAAAATTAACTTTGTAAGAATCAGAGTTTTTATTTGGTGTATTGCGAGGAAGACTGGTACTACCAGCAGCAAGGATCTGAGCAATAACTGTCAAAAGGATACTCCAGCCAATATCCTGGACAATCAAATGCATGGAGGAATTAACAGCTGTAGAAACTGAAGAATTAATAAATTGTGTTCAATTTGATTTAAAACCTCTGCATTAGCGCCCATTCCTTCATCAGTCATCTGTTCTGCCATTCGTGCTATAGGTGTAATTAACATTTGCCATTAGATAGCAGAAAAGGAATAGGAATAGTACAGGGCACTGTAATAGTAGGAGAAGGAAGACGTGTAAAAATATTATTTAACAATCTCTGCTAATCACTAGTCCCCAAACCATAACCCTTTGAGACAAGTGAGAAGAGAAGAAGCTGTCCATTCAAACATTTAAATTACTACACTCTCAATTATATTTATTGTCAGAACTCAATGAAGAGAGTTTAGTTTTTAGTTTTAAAAGTTTTATTAATCATTTATCCTCCAACTCTCTATTTATCAAAGTCAATGCAAACTACAGAATACAGCATAAAGCGTGTCCCATACAGGTCTGGGGCCAGATGTAGGTACAAAAAAATTAGCGACTCGCAATTTGCGAGCATGTGCGACTCGCAATTTGCGTGTCGCTAACAGGAATGCAGGTACAATTTGCGGAGACAAATTGCGACTCGCACCCGGTGTCGCACCGCAGATAGCGAGTCCGCTGTCTGCAAGGTCGCTTTTTGCTACCGCGCAAAAAGCGGACTCGCAATTTGCGAGAGGGTGTCACAAATTGCGACTTTCATGAAAATTGATTGCAGGTGCTGCAGAACACTCCAGAAACCACTCCAGAACACTCTGGAAACACTTCCTGGCACATGATGATGACATCACAACCAGGAAGTTTACAAATACACCTGGGAGGAGGGAGGACCACACCCTTTTTAACTGCTGCACAGCTAACAGAGCAACAGCAACCATGGCTGACACTCCCAGAAAGAGGAAATTGAAATTTGCTGAGAAGGAGCTGGAGGTGCTCACAGAGGAATGCTGTCAGCACCATGATGAGCTATTTGGGAAGGCAGCCCTCAATGTGCAGACTCTACCAAAAAAAGAATTTGGCAGGAAATTCAGGAAAAGGTGAACTCCCTGGGGGTCAGCTACAGGAGTGTCGATGAGATAAAGAAGAGGTGGTATGACCTCCGCTCCCGGACCAAGGAGAGGGTGGCAGAAAGGCTCCGGGAGATGAGAGGCACAGGAGGGGGACCATCATCCATACCACCACCCACACCCCTGGAGGAAAGGGTGGAGGAGACCCTGGAGCAGGAGGCTGTAACTGGATTCGGAGATCTGGACACCTCTGAGTCCAGAACATCAACCGGTGAGTACCATGTGATATGCCTGTACCCCCATCAATGCCATACCCCCACCCACTATGTACACAGGGGCATGCACAACCAAGATAGCTCCATTTCAGGGTAGCAGATACCAGCATGATGCATTATGGGCAATGTAGTCAAGTAGGCAGTTAATAGGCATGTTTATTAGGAAGTGTGCAACAGATAGTAGACACTGACAGTCTTTTCCCCATGTCCCACAGGTCTCCCACAAGACCCCACCACCAGCCACAGCAGCCAGGTGCCAATGGTAAGCCAGCCCCATGAGGAAACTACAGGAGCAGCCACCACTCCCACCTGCACCACCAACACCATCCCCTCTATAACATCACCCGCTGCAACAGTGGTTTCGGAGGCTGCAACAGCCAGGAGTGCCACAGCACATCTCACAGGGCATTCACCACTGCGCAGGCGACGCAGGATGAGGAGAGCAGGGCTGCAGGCAGAGTCAGGGCGTCCGTCCACCACACTGACAGAGGCACAACTGCTACATGGTCAGCGCCTGCAGAATCAAATGTTAGGGCGGATTAGTGGGGTTCTGCACCGCTTCGTAAGGAGCAATGAAAACAGCATGCAGCAGTTCCATGCACAACTGGATGTAATAGGCAACAACACTGGGGACCTAGCCCTGTCCATGCGTGAACTGGTGGCTGGACTGCTTACACAGATCGAGGGTGTGCGGCGCAGGGACCGCCAGCTGCTCCAAAGGCTGGACAGGATGGCCTCCTCAATTTGCAGACTGGCAGTGAACACTACTAGGCTGTCAAGAAGAACAGTCGGCCTCCAGGTGGAAATGGGCCACTTTGCAGGTGATGTGGCAAGGGGCAAGGGCCGGATCGCCCATGTGATCGACCTCATGGAGGCACGGCATGTGTCCAGGGGTACAAGGGACACCCCACAAGACAGCGAGGAGGGCTCCAATGTGAGCAGTGTCTCTGCTGGTGACACCAGGGTGCTCCGGAGTGGGAGTACGAGGCAGAGCACTGCTGAGCAACCTGGGACCAGCCAGGCTGGCAGAGGCCGCCGTAGGCAATAAACTAAACACTGTCCCTGATGTTGGGGCACATGATGGCAATGTGCCCCATGCCAGGTTGGCTTTTTGAAGACCCTGAACAGTTTTTCATTGTAAATAGTTCAATTTCTGCACATATTAAATAATTTTTTTGTTCCACTTAACAAATGGAGTGTTTGGTCAATAGGTGAGTATGGTTGAAGTTGGCACGTACCTTCCAAAGTATTGTGTTGCGATGTGTTGCCATCTCAGTCTGCCTTGATTGGCGATGCTCCTATCCCCATGATGGTGATGTGGTTGCTATTGCTCTTCATCCTCCGAATCCAGGTCTGTAGGGGTGAGAGGTAGCCCACGTCGGGTGGCAATGTTGTGCATGATAGCGCATGCGACAACTATTTTGAATGCCGTTATGTGGGTATACTGGAGGGCACCTCCACTTCGGTGGAGGCATCTGAACCGTGCTTTCAGCAATCCAAAGGTGCGTTCAATCAGGTTCCTGGTCCTCTTATGTGCACTGTTGTATCGCCTCTCGCATTCATTGCTGGGTGTTAAGTACGGAGTCATCATCCATGGCCGTAGTTGATATGCACTGACACCTGTTGGGCAGAAACAGTACACTGTTAGAAAGTCCTGGTTGGTGTGCACATTGATCTGTGTGTATGTCTACAAGGTGTATGCAGCTCTACCTAGGAGGTATCCATCTCCAAACTCCCCACGTTCCAGGCTTTGGTGTATCCCACTGTGCCTATAAATGTAGGAGTCATGAGTACTGCCTGGAAATTTCGCTACAATGTCAGTGATGACATAATGGGCGTCACAAACAACCTGAATATTGAGTGAGTGGGTACACTTTTTGTTGCGGAGCAGATATTCCAGGTTTGCAGGAGGTCATATTTGAATATGCGTCCCATCTACACACCGTATAACATGGGGAAAGTTGGCAATCCGGTAAAAGTCCAGCTTGGTACTGTTAATTTCTGCCTCATTCCTGGGTAGGTATATTTAGTGGGACATGTGTGTGAGTAAGGCATCTAGGAATGCCCTGAGGAACCTTGGTAGTGCACTTTGGGATACCCCACCTGCCACAGCAATGACCCCCTGATAGCTCCCCGAGGCCAAGAGGTGCAGTGAGCATAGCACTTGCACATGCGTAGGGATGGCGCAGCCGCGCAGCGTCTGGCGTTCTAGCTGTGGTTTGAGTAATTCAATTAATTCTAGTATAGCTGCGCTGCTAAGTCTGTATTTATCGTAGATTTCTTCCTCAGTTTGCTGGAAAAGAGTCTGCCTTGTTCTGTAAATCTTCTCCTGTCTCTGGCTCCTCCTCCTCCTCTGCTGGGCTGCGTGGGCTCTCCTCCTCACTGCTATCAGGTATATCTCCGCCATCTTGAGTAACCCAGATGCCTTCTGGGTCTCCTTTTATACTTTGGTAATGATTACCACCTGCTCTGAGTTAGTGGTAAATGGGACATGCAAACTGGGCTTTTTGCGACTAGTCACAATTTGCGAGTTGCAATTGCATATGGTTTGCGACTCGCAAATTGCGACTTCCTATTTGCGGGTTGCAAAATGGGGTCGCACATTTTGTGAGTCGGTAACGGCTCACATTGCTTTTTGCGAGTCGGAAATGGGATTTTTGCATCCCATTTCCGATTTTACGGAGTCGCAAATAGCGATTCGGGCAATTTGCGACTCACAAACGTTTGCTACATCTGGCCCCTGGTCCCTAATCTAATTCTGTTTCAGAAAATTGCAGTAAGCTGAAAACCCATAAAGAGATCTCAATTCAGGTACGAAAATATCAGGGACAGCAGAGTATCTCACATAGCAATTCAGGAAGCTTGGCAAAATAGAAATCTCAAGGTATCTGAGTCAGAAAGTATCAAGGAGTTCTTGCCTATAGTAGCAGGAAAGGAACAAGTGACTAAGAGTCTGTCTAGCCACTAAGGCTCTTGATTGTCTCTTCTCTGTCTAGAACGGGGCTCTCTGCTAAAAGATGTGTAGTCTTTCTCTGTGGTGGTCGCACGAGCGAGCAATACTTTTATAAATTTTTACATTGTAACAAAAGTTAACAACTACGCAGATAAAATTATTCTTCCAACCAAAGAGAGAGTTCAATCTTCATGTGAACAGGACAATTTCTGTTGAGATGGTAAGTTTTAACAAAGAGCATTCTAAATACACAATGCATTTAACTAAACGTTTAACTAGAATGTAACATTAAGTAGGGTTCCCATCTTTATGAATCTATGACAGAAAAAACAGTCATGTAAATTTTAGGTAAAAGCATATTTCTTTGGGGAGGAGCTTATCTGGCCTGAAGATGGCCACTTGCTATACAAACTCCTTCAGCCACATATATCATTCTGCTCAATCCTTTGACATGGCCACATAAAAAGCTCCCTAAATGACTACATTATGTGCCTCTTTTCCTGGTGCCCCTGCTGAAATACGCTTAAAAAACAGCACCTAGGAACCCGCTGCAGCCTGCTGCTGTCTGCCACGAGGAAGGGATCGAGTGTAGGCTGCAGGGCCTACACTGGACGATAGTCAGTTGGGGCTCTCTTTTGTGCCCACTCGGAGACCGGGGTGCCTGGAGGGGGGCTGTGCTTCTATGCCGTGGTGCCCCTGTGAACAGACAGTGCACTGCATGTAGGTGGCTGCCTGACCAATGCAGATGGACTTGGGCTAGGCCAGATCCCTTGCATTTGGGATCACCCAGCTGAGCGTGGTTGGATTCACAGCCTGCATTGAACGTAGATACTGGCCTTGTATTGCGGCACTCCTGTCCGGCAGCAACGAGGAGCAATCGTATGGGGCCCCTGGGGATACTTTCCATGTATGCCGTGCTGATGCTAGGCATGGGGTCTACCTGGAACCTGAGTCATGGGCCCCAGGCACACAATGGTAACATTGATAGCTGTGGCCTACTGGCCTGGCAAAACATGGCGGCATCTTGTGGCAGGGGTGAACAGCTGGACATAGTATTGTTAACATATGGCACCACCTGCACATCATTATAGTAAAGAGCCTTGTAGTCACAAGTTGTAGTCCAGCTGCCCCATCGGATTCCCTCAGAGATGCAGAATCTTGGGCCTATATGTACTGATTCACATGTTGTAGTCTATGGGCCTGCACCAATTGGGGTGATTCCCAGTTACCGTGACTGCCAACCACAGCACCGGCTGGGTGCCATATTAAAGGAATGGCGCAAGCCGGCGTTAAACTTGGACCAGCATCTTAAAAGAAGATGCTAGCCAGGTGGGGGTGGCGGTGGGGGTGGCGGAAGGGAAGGAGGGAGTTGTGCGTCGAAAAATGACGCTAGCTTGGTTAGAGGCAAATAAATGCCTCTAACCAGACTAACGCCATTTTCTGGTGCACAACCACCAAAAACATGACTCCTGTTTTAGGAAAGACAGGAGTCATGTCCACCACCCCAATGGCCAGCACAGGGGACTAGTGTCCCCCGACCATGGCTATTGCACCCTGTGCCAAGCACGGGCCCCAAGTTAGGGCCCCCGATGGCAAAAAAATAAAAATAGAAAATACTTACCCAGACTTACCTGGGATGGGGTCCTTAGGTGTCCCTCTGGTGGGACAGGGGGTATTCTTGGGGCTTGGGGAGGGCATCTGTTGACCCATCCCACGGTGTTTAACAATGGAGATGGGTCCACAGGTCCCCCAACGCCTGGTCTGACCCACACATTAAATAATGGTGCAAAGAAAGCTTTGCACCATTATTTGGCCCCTCCTCCCACCCGTGTGTCATTTTATCAGGGGGGGGTAATATGGGGCTATGGGGATAGCACCATTTTTTAGATGGGAACGCCTACCTTGCATCTCATTGACACAAGGTAGGTGCCGGCATCCAAAAAATGGTGCAAACTCCTATATTTTGATGTTAGACGTGTCTAACGTCAAAATATATATATGGAGTTAGGTTTGTCTACACCAGGCTGCAGGTTCCCCTGAGGACCAAAATTGGAAATATCAATACCGGCATCGGATATGGTGCATTTATTGATCTTGTCAGAGTGGGAGAACACACAGGAAAGTCTAATTGACCGAAAGAGGCCCTGAAAAAAGCCGTTCTAGATTTGTATTCCTTCAGACATGAAGCAATACACAGCTTTCAAGATTTTTGGAAATGAGGATACTCTGTGTGGATGTTTTAGTTCTTCTAAAGATACCAAAGTGTAGCCCTGAATGAGTAAACCACCTTCCTGAAAGATCAACAGCCCTCAAATCAAAAATGTACTCACATGAAATTAGACATAATAACATCACCAGTTTTGCAGACAACGCTTTGAGGAATAAATCAATATTATCAGGTGAAACTTTGAACATCTTCAGCACAACCTTAAAATCCCATAATTCTGTCCATTTAGGAGATTAGCCTTATTCCTCATCAGAGTTTGCGGATGAGTGGTTGTTGCCCGACTTGCTTACCTGTAATTTAACTATGTTGTAAGGAAACTGCTGATCTATGTGTATTGACCGTACTATAAGATTTGCCAGCAGCTGCCAAGTTACTGAAGTAATTAACTATGGTAGTGATATCTGATGAAAAACGAACCAAATGTGCTACCAAATGCCATTGAGTCTAGGCATTTTATGCTGACCTGTACACCCAAACAGTTCCTGGTGCCCAGCATTTGGTGATGATACAGAGTGTCTGACAAAAGGCCTTGGCTAGACCATCTTTGCAGCTACCTTCCATGCCATCAATTGTAGCTGACCCTAAAGTATTAGATTGTCAGTGCCGCCACTGGGATTGCGCAGCAGATCCAGGCAGGACAATTGGAATTGTTGTTGACTTTTGCAGGAGATCCGGAAACCAGATCTGAGAAAAACAAAAACGTGTTCTGAGACATAGGGGTGGCTGTTTAATGCATACCTTTGACAAACAACATGAAATCATGATGAAGGAGGGAAAGGCACATGGATGTCCTTTGTTCCAAGGTTTGAGAAAGGCATCTGATGCCAGAACCATCAGGTCCATTTTCCAACTGTTGAATTGTGGGAGTTGTGCATTCAGCCTGGAGACAAACAGATCTACCAAGAAAGGGCTTCTTAGTGTCTGATACATGGGAACATGTAATTGTCAATCCCTGTAATATCGCAGGTGATGCAAAAATCAATCTGTCTCTGTGATCAGGTAACTAGAAGATACTCCATCCTGACTTATATGCAATGAAGAACACAGTATTCCCATACCTGTTTGGCCTGGTTTGCTACAATACAAGAATAGATGAGTGATCTAACTCAGTAGCCTGTTCCCCCATTTCTAAAATTGTGGTTATATGGCCCATTACATCAAGAGGTTTGTCTTGACAGGCAGACCATGCTCTGTCAATACCTTTGTTAGGGTGCTCTCTGTATTCAGAGAAAAAGGTCAGTAGCTTCGGATCAATGATAGGGGTAATCAGAACTTTGCTTCCATGAGAGGTCTAGGGCATTCCGATTTCAATTTGTTTCTAATTGGTTTATCCACTGGTTGTTGAATCCTGTGTTTTAGACCTGGCATCCTTGGCGTGGTTTCTCAAGTCTTTTTACCTCTGCTTCCTGTGTTTTTGACTGTGTGCTGGACTCTGTTTTTACTGGTTTTCTTACTCTGGGCACTTTACCACTGCTGACCAGTGCTAAAATCCAAGTGTTCTCTGTGTAAACTGTATGTGTAATTGGTTAATCCATGACTGGCATATTTGATTTACAAGTAAGTTCCTAGTAAAGTGCACTAGAGGTGACCAGAGCCTGTCAATCAAATGCTACTAGCGGGCCTGCAGCACTGATTGTGACAACCACATGAGCAGCCCTGTAAACATGGCTCAGACCTGTCTGTGTGTGCAATCGTGCACTGCCAATTCGACCTGGTAAGTGAACCCACTTGCCAGGCCCAAACCTTCCCTTTTACTACATGTAAATCACCCCTAATGTAGGCCCTGGGTAGCCCCATGAGCAGGATGCAGTGTATTTAAAAGGTAGGACACGTACTGGTGTGCTTTACATTTCTGAATAGTGAAATACTGCATAATTCAGTTTTCACTATTGCAAGGCCTTTCTCTCCCTTTAAATATATTTTAAGTGCAGTTTCCCTTTGAGAGCAGATAGAGATCTGGAGTTTGGGGTCTCTGAACTCACAATATAAAAATACATCTTTTGGTAAGGTTGATTTTTAGATTGTTAGTTTGAAAATGCCACTTTTAGAAAGTGGACATTTTCTTGCTTAACCATTCTGTGCCTCTGCCTGGGGGAGCTGTGGTGTAACCTGCATATCTTGATGAGTCTCCTGGGCTAGAGTGGGGAGGAGGGAGCTAACACCTGCACCTGAAAGGGCTGTGCCTGTCCTCACACAATGCAGTCTTCAACCCCCTGGAGTGTGTCTGGAGACAGGCCTGGGCAAGGCATGATCTTGTGAACAAAAGAGACTTTCCTTTAAAGTTTGCCTACTTCAAAGGCAGAAAGGAGTATAAGTAGTGGACCCAAAACCCTAGACTTTTCTATTACTTCTGGATCAAAATGAAACTCTGCCAAGGAGAAGAGCTGGAGGAGGTATACTGCCCCTTTGCCTGTGAGTGTGCTTTGCTGGTTTGGCCTGCAGTTGCTGCTTCGGCCTTTGAGAGGACAAAGTCTGGACTTTGCTGTGTTTTCCTGCTTGTGAAGTGTCTCTAGGGGCTTGGACTGAGCTGGCCCCCTGTTATGAAGTCTCAGGGCCACCATAAGCTTCCTCTGCCAGCACCTGGACTCTCTTGCTGAGACTCCTACCCTGCCAAGTGGTGCCTAATCCAGTCCATGGGCCCTTGAAAGGAGAAGCTAGTGGAACCAAGACTGAAATCAATGCACAGGAGCCGTGCAGGAGAAAAATCAATGCAGCACGGCTTTGTGGCTGAAAAATCGATGCACCACCTGAATCACAGCTGAGAAATTGACACAACACCTGTGTGTGGCTGCCAAAATCAACACATCACCAATGCAGTGCGACTCTTAACCACTGTGCGCCGGAATTTCACACGCATTGTTGGTGGGCTTCAAAATCAGTGTGAACCTACATTGACCCGAGGTTCCCTGTCTGGAAATTGACACATCACTCTTCTGCGGGAGAGAAAAACAATGCATCGCCTACTCGACCGGAGAAGAAATGATGCACGGCCTCACTTGTGAGTAAGGAATCGATGTATCACTGATTTTTCATTAACACGCTATCCCGTGCAGCTTTATTTTTTATGCAAACCATGTACTTTGTGTAAAAACAAAGCATCCATTGTTTTCTATGGATTAAGACTTTTTTAACTTGTATGTTAATTTTTTGTTGTTCTAGTCTTGTTTGATTTAGATAAATAGGGGCTATTTTCCAAACTGTTGTTGTATCTCGCCTGTAGTGTTTTCAATATGTTACTGTGTGTGTTGGTGCAAATACTTTACACATAGACTTTGAGATAAGCCTGACTGCTTGTGCCAAGCTATCAAGGGGTAGAGCAGGGGTTATCCCAGGTGTGTATCTCCCTTACCCTGACTAGAGTGAGGGTCCCTGCTTGGACAGAGTGTAAACTGACTGCCAACCAGAGACCCCCATTTCAAACACTATGCTTAGTACATTACTCCATATGAGAAGAAGCAGACCATTTGTGGACAGTGGAAGAAAAAGCAATGAGGTGAGTCAAAAAGGGTTTCCCGGAAAAATCCAGTATTTCGAATGGGAAGTATTGTCATCTCTCTTAGAAGATTACTTTAAATCGTCTTTTAGCTTCTGTTTAGAGGGGGAAACCACACGGAATCAGTCTGATATCGAGTATCAGAACATGTGTCTGAAGTATATATAACACTGTCAGAGTCGTCTTCATCAGTGCAAAGCATATTTTTATCCATATATTTATGTGTTTCTGCATGTTTGCCTACCCCTAGTAAAGAGGCTTGTATATTAGACTTCTCACCACTATCCTGTGGAGACAAACAATCTCCAATCATGGTACTGACAACGTCAGTTATCCCTTAGCAGATTATTCTGCTGAAGTCACTGACCCCGGGGAAATAGAAACTGAGCCCTTTGAAAAAGATTTCTTTGAAGGTTTAGTGGGAAAATTTACTTTGTAAGAATCAATGTTTTTATTTGGTGTATTACGAGGAACACTGTTACTAACAACAGCAAGGGTCTGGGCCATAATTGTCAAATTGACATTCCTTCCAATATCGTGGACAATGGAATTCATGGAAGCATGAACTACCATAGAGACTGAAGAAAGTATAAATTGTGTTTCATTCGATCTAAAACCTCCTCATTAGTGTCCAATTCTTCATCCTTCATGTGTTCTGCCATTCGTTTTATAAGTGTAATGAACATTTGCCAGTAGATGGGAGCAAAAGAGAAGAACTAATACAGGGCACTACACTAGTGGGAGAACAAAGATCTGTAAAAAAAATATTATTTAACAATTTCTGCTAATCACTAGACCCAATGCCAGAAACCTTGGAGACAAGTGAGAAGAGAAGAAGGCGCTCATCCAAACATTCAAATTATTACAACTCGCAATTATAGTTATTGTCCGGAGTCAATGACAAGAGTTAAGTTTCTAGTTGTAAAAGTTTTGTTAATCACTTAGCTCATAAGTCTCTTTATTTATCAAAGACAATGCAAAAGACAGAATACAGTATAAAGCGTGTCCCATAAAGATTTAGGGCCAGATGTAGCAAAAAAACATTTTGCGAGTTGCAAATTGCGAGTAATAGCGACTCGCAATTTGCAACTCGCAAAATGTAATGCAGAAAGGTGTCTCAGACACCTTCTGCGACTCGCTATGGGGTCGCAAAGACCCACCTCATGAATATTAATGAGGTGGGTCGCAGTTTGCGACCCCATAGCGAGTCCATGCACTCACAGGGATGGTGGCCTGCAGGAGACAGCAGACCACCATGTCCGTGACTGCTTTTTGAATACAGCATTTTTTTTCTTTCTTTTTGCAGCCCATGTTCCTTAAAGGAAAACGAGCTGCAAAAAGAAAAAATTCCAAAACCATTTGGTTTCGTTTTTTTCAGAGTAGGCAGTGGTCCATAGGACCACTGCCTGCTCTGAAAAAATATTTTTATTGGCATTCAAAAAGGGGAAGGGGTCCCATGGGGACCCCTTCCCTTTCGCGAATGAGTTACCATCCACTTCAAGTGGATGGTAACTGCGAGTTGGTTTGCGACCGCATTCGCGGTCCCAAAGCAACTCAGCATGGCGATGCGGTCACAAATAGGAAGGGAACAACCCTTCCTATTTGCGAGTCGCAGCCTCTAATTGCTAGTCAGTACCGACTCGCAATTTGCGCTTGTGCATCGCATTTGGCCTTTTGCGCCTCGCAAACTGCGTTTTTCGCAGTTTGCGAGGCGCAAAAGGCTTCCTACATCTGGTCCCTGGTCCCTAATCTAATTCTGGTTCTTTAAACTAGAACGTAACATTAGGTAGGGTTCCCATCTTTATAAACCTATGAGAGAAAGAGAACATTTTTGATAAAAGCATTTCTCATGGAGGAGGAGCTTGTCTGGCCTAAAGATGGGCACTTGCTAAGCAAACTCCTTCAGCCTAATTTTTCATCCTGCTCAATCCTTTGCCAACGCCACATAAAAAGATCCCTAAATGCCTATCTTGTGCACATCTTATCATATCGCCCAGGCCACTGCGGCAGTACCATGAAAAAACAAACACCTGGGATCCAGCGGGGCCTACTGCTATCTGCCATGAGGTTGTGATCAAGTGCGGACTGCGGGGCCTGCGGTGGAAGATACTCAGCTTTTGCACCTGCTCAGAGTCCCCAGTGCCTGTAGAAGGGCTCCTCTTTATTGCTGTGGTGCCCCTGTACAGGGGGCTGCCCAACTAATACAGACGGACATGGGCTAGGCCAGGTCCCTCGTAACTGGGAGCACCCGGCCGAGTGTGGTGCCATTCCCAGCCTCCATTGAACACAGAGACTGGCCTGCATCACGGCTCTCCTGTCAGGCAGGAACATGGAGGGGAGCGATCGTCTGGGGCCCCATGGTATACTTTCCATGCATGCCATGCCTCACCATGGCATGGGGTCTCCCAGGAGCCTGAGTTATGGGCCCCAGGCACATCATGGCAACATTGATAGCTGTGGCCTGCCTGTCTGGCACAACGCTGTGGCATCTTGCACAAGGGGAGAACAGCTGGACATAGCATTGTCAAATTATGGCACCTCCTGTACATGATTATAGTGAAGAGCCCTGTAGTCGCAAGTTGTGGTCCAGCTGCCCCATTGGATTCGCTCAGAGATGCAGATTCCTGCGGCTATATGTACTGATTCACATGTTGTAGGCTGTGGGCTGCACCAACTGGGCTGCTTCCCAGTTTCCGTGATTGTCTACCGCTGCTGCTACACTTAGAGATTACACCAGGCTGCAGGTCTCCCTGAGGACGAAAATTGAAAATATCAATACTGCTGTGGGACAGGACCCATTTCACCCATCTTACCAGACTGGGAGAACACACAGGAGAGGGGGTTTAATAACAGAAAAGAGTAATTGACCAGAAGAGGTCCTGAAAGAAACAGTCCTGGATTTCTATTTCTTAAGGCATGGAGACTATTTGGAGACTATTGGAAAGTAAGATACTCTACAGAAGAAATCAATGTTTTAGTTCTTCTGGAGATAGCAAAGTGTAATCCTGAAGGAGTGAACCACCTGCCCAAGAGATTTACAGCTCTCCCTTCAAAAATGTATTTACATGAAATTAGACATTGCAAAAAAAAAAAAAAGGGAGCACACTGCCTCACACTCCAGCAAAAAGTTGGCCCCAATGCATCTTGATAAATGCAGTCAGATTCATTTCACATTAACAAAAGTAATCCAAGTCTTTCACCTTAGTAGGTGCAGCAAGTGCTGTGTATCTCTGGACACGTGTTTCTGGGTTTCGCCCGTCATCAGCAGAGAGCAGCATATTTTGTGGGGTTGCTTGAAATGCCACCAAACGTCTTCTCAGGTTTATGTACCACTCTGGTGTGCAGGTGCCTCACCAAGGCTCGTCAGCCCGTTAGCTCAAGGGAGCCGTCATTCGACACAGTGCAAAAAAAAAGGGAGCACACTGCCTCACACTCCAGCAAAAAGTTGGCCCCAATGCATCTTGATAAATGCAGTCAGATTCATTTCACATTAACAAAAGTAATCCAAGTCTTTCACCTTAGTAGGTGCAGCAAGTGCTGTGTATCTCTGGACACGTGTTTCTGGGTTTCGCCCGTCATCAGCAGAGAGCAGCATATTTTGTGGGGTTGCTTGAAATGCCACCAAACGTCTTCTCAGGTTTATGTACCACTCTGGTGTGCAGGTGCCTCACCAAGGCTCGTCAGCCCGTTAGCTCAAGGGAGCCGTCATTCGACACAGTGCAAAAAAAAAGGGAGCACACTGCCTCACACTCCAGCAAAAAGTTGGCCCCAATGCATCTTGATAAATGCAGTCAGATTCATTTCACATTAACAAAAGTAATCCAAGTCTTTCACCTTAGTAGCTGCAGCAAGTGCTGTGTATCTCTGGACACGTGTTTCTGGGTTTCGCCCGTCATCAGCAGAGAGCAGCATATTTTGTGGGGTTGCTTGAAATGCCACCAAACGTCTTCTCAGGTTTATGTACCACTCTGGTGTGCAGGTGCCTCACCAAGGCTCGTCAGCCCGTTAGCTCAAGGGAGCCGTCATTCGACACAGTGCAAAAAAAAAGGGAGCACACTGCCTCACACTCCAGCAAAAAGTTGGCCCCAATGCATCTTGATAAATGCAGTCAGATTCATTTCACATTAACAAAAGTAATCCAAGTCTTTCACCTTAGTAGGTGCAGCAAGTGCTGTGTATCTCTGGACACGTGTTTCTGGGTTTCGCCCGTCATCAGCAGAGAGCAGCATATTTTGTGGGGTTGCTTGAAATGCCACCAAACGTCTTCTCAGGTTTATGTACCACTCTGGTGTGCAGGTGCCTCACCAAGGCTCGTCAGCCCGTTAGCTCAAGGGAGCCGTCATTCGACACAGTGCAAAAAAAAAGGGAGCACACTGCCTCACACTCCAGCAAAAAGTTGGCCCCAATGCATCTTGATAAATGCAGTCAGATTCATTTCACATTAACAAAAGTAATCCAAGTCTTTCACCTTAGTAGGTGCAGCAAGTGCTGTGTATCTCTGGACACGTGTTTCTGGGTTTCGCCCGTCATCAGCAGAGAGCAGCATATTTTGTGGGGTTGCTTGAAATGCCACCAAACGTCTTCTCAGGTTTATGTACCACTCTGGTGTGCAGGTGCCTCACCAAGGCTCGTCAGCCCGTTAGCTCAAGGGAGCCGTCATTCGACACAGTGCAAAAAAAAAGGGAGCACACTGCCTCACACTCCAGCAAAAAGTTGGCCCCAATGCATCTTGATAAATGCAGTCAGATTCATTTCACATTAACAAAAGTAATCCAAGTCTTTCACCTTAGTAGGTGCAGCAAGTGCTGTGTATCTCTGGACACGTGTTTCTGGGTTTCGCCCGTCATCAGCAGAGAGCAGCATATTTTGTGGGGTTGCTTGAAATGCCACCAAACGTCTTCTCAGGTTTATGTACCACTCTGGTGTGCAGGTGCCTCACCAAGGCTCGTCAGCCCGTTAGCTCAAGGGAGCCGTCATTCGACACAGTGCAAAAAAAAAGGGAGCACACTGCCTCACACTCCAGCAAAAAGTTGGCCCCAATGCATCTTGATAAATGCAGTCAGATTCATTTCACATTAACAAAAGTAATCCAAGTCTTTCACCTTAGTAGCTGCAGCAAGTGCTGTGTATCTCTGGACACGTGTTTCTGGGTTTCGCCCGTCATCAGCAGAGAGCAGCATATTTTGTGGGGTTGCTTGAAATGCCACCAAACGTCTTCTCAGGTTTATGTACCACTCTGGTGTGCAGGTGCCTCACCAAGGCTCGTCAGCCCGTTAGCTCAAGGGAGCCGTCATTCGACACAGTGCAAAAAAAAAAGGGAGCACACTGCCTCACACTCCAGCAAAAAGTTGGCCCCAATGCATCTTGATAAATGCAGTCAGATTCATTTCACATTAACAAAAGTAATCCAAGTCTTTCACCTTAGTAGGTGCAGCAAGTGCTGTGTATCTCTGGACACGTGTTTCTGGGTTTCGCCCGTCATCAGCAGAGAGCAGCATATTTTGTGGGGTTGCTTGAAATGCCACCAAACGTCTTCTCAGGTTTATGTACCACTCTGGTGTGCAGGTACCTCACCAAGGCTCGTCAGCCCGTTAGCTCAAGGGAGCCGTCATTCGACACAGTGCAAAAAAAAAGGGAGCACACTGCCTCACACTCCAGCAAAAAGTTGGCCCCAATGCATCTTGATAAATGCAGTCAGATTAATTTCACATTAACAAAAGTAATCCAAGTCTTTCACCTTAGTAGGTGCAGCAAGTGCTGTGTATCTCTGGACACGTGTTTCTGGGTTTCGCCCGTCATCAGCAGAGAGCAGCATATTTTGTGGGGTTGCTTGAAATGCCACCAAACGTCTTCTCAGGTTTATGTACCACTCTGGTGTGCAGGTGCCTCACCAAGGCTCGTCAGCCCGTTAGCTCAAGGGAGCCGTCATTCGACACAGTGCAAACAAAAAGGGAGCACACTGCCTCACACTCCAGCAAAAAGTTGGCCCCAATGCATCTTGATAAATGCAGTCAGATTCATTTCACATTAACAAAAGTAATCCAAGTCTTTCACCTTAGTAGGTGCAGCAAGTGCTGTGTATCTCTGGACACGTGTTTCTGGGTTTCGCCCGTCATCAGCAGAGAGCAGCATATTTTGTGGGGTTGCTTGAAATGCCACCAAACGTTTTCTCAGGTTTATGTACCACTCTGGTGTGCAGGTGCCTCACCAAGGCTCGTCAGCCCGTTAGCTCAAGGGAGCCGTCATTCGACACAGTGCAAAAAAAAAGGGAGCACACTGCCTCACACTCCAGCAAAAAGTTGGCCCCAATGCATCTTGATAAATGCAGTCAGATTCATTTCACATTAACAAAAGTAATCCAAGTCTTTCACCTTAGTAGGTGCAGCAAGTGCTGTGTATCTCTGGACACGTGTTTCTGGGTTTCGCCCGTCATCAGCAGAGAGCAGCATATTTTGTGGGGTTGCTTGAAATGCCACCAAACGTCTTCTCAGGTTTATGTACCACTCTGGTGTGCAGGTGCCTCACCAAGGCTCGTCAGCCCGTTAGCTCAAGGGAGCCGTCATTCGACACAGTGCAAAAAAAAAGGGAGCACACTGCCTCACACTCCAGCAAAAAGTTGGCCCCAATGCATCTTGATAAATGCAGTCAGATTCATTTCACATTAACAAAAGTAATCCAAGTCTTTCACCTTAGTAGGTGCAGCAAGTGCTGTGTATCTCTGGACACGTGTTTCTGGGTTTCGCCCGTCATCAGCAGAGAGCAGCATATTTTGTGGGGTTGCTTGAAATGCCACCAAACGTCTTCTCAGGTTTATGTACCACTCTGGTGTGCAGGTGCCTCACCAAGGCTCGTCAGCCCGTTAGCTCAAGGGAGCCGTCATTCGACACAGTGCAAAAAAAAAGGGAGCACACTGCCTCACACTCCAGCAAAAAGTTGGCCCCAATGCATCTTGATAAATGCAGTCAGATTCATTTCACATTAACAAAAGTAATCCAAGTCTTTCACCTTAGTAGGTGCAGCAAGTGCTGTGTATCTCTGGACACGTGTTTCTGGGTTTCGCCCGTCATCAGCAGAGAGCAGCATATTTTGTGGGGTTGCTTGAAATGCCACCAAACGTCTTCTCAGGTTTATGTACCACTCTGGTGTGCAGGTGCCTCACCAAGGCTCGTCAGCCCGTTAGCTCAAGGGAGCCGTCATTCGACACAGTGCAAAAAAAAAAAAAAAAAAAAAAAAAAAAGGGAGCACACTGCCTCACACTCCAGCAAAAAGTTGGCCCCAATGCATCTTGATAAATGCAGTCAGATTCATTTCACATTAACAAAAGTAATCCAAGTCTTTCACCTTAGTAGGTGCAGCAAGTGCATAATAGCATCACCAGTTTTGCACACAACGCTTTGAGGTGTTCCCCGACTGTCTTACCTGTAATATAAGTATGTTGTAAAGAAATTGCTGATCTATGTGTATTGACCGTACTATATGATTTGTCAGAAGCTGCTAAGCTACCCAGGTGAATAGCTGCAGTAGAGAAATCTGATGAAAAAGAATCTGAATGTGCTCCCAAAACCAGTGAGACCAAATATTCCATGTTGACCTCTCCGCCCTAAAAGTTCCTGGGACCCAGCATTTGAAGATGAAAGAGTGTCTGACACAAGGACTTGGACAGAACATCTTTGAGGATAATTTCCACGCCATCAATTGTAGCTGACATAAAAGTATTAGATTGCAGGTGCCGCCACTGGGATTGAACAGCAGATCCAGGTAAGAAGACCAAAAATTTGATATTATACCCAGGGATGATGATTACCTGAGTACCTTTGACAGATAACATGAAACCATGAGGACGGTTGTGGTAAACTGGCACTTTTATTTCTGCAGTACCCTGCCACTTTTTGCCTGGCTTCTGGATGCAACTTGGAGTGGAGTGCACTGCGAGCCTGCACTCCAGATTCCCAGTGCCAGTGTTCTTTCCCTAAAACATTGTAAAGGTAATTGGATAGACCTTTAGCTACCACTATAAGTACCTAGTAAAATGTATTTAGGTACCCAAGGCCCAGGGTACTACGGGTAGACCCCTGAGGGCGGCAGCACTGATTGTGCTACCCTCTAGGGCCATGCAACCAGATGCCCCCAGCACTGCCTTTGCAGGTTGGGTATACTGGCCTGTGTGCCCTGCCGACTATACACTACCTACACTATGGGTAAGACACCCCTCTGGCAGGCCTTGCAGCCCAAAGGCAGGGTGCACCATATTATATGTGAGGTCAGAGCTGCATAAGCAATATGCCCCCACTGTATCCTTGCCAAACCTGGGACATAGTGAGTAAACAGAGCAGCCATTTTAATACATGTGCTGGACACTAGTCAACACGAGTTTCCCAGCTACACAATGGGCATTCTGAAACCTGGGTTGTTTGGTATCAAACAATTCAGAATAATAAATCCAAACTGGTACCAGTATTGGATTTCTCCTAAAAAGTACCCAGTGGTCACCTTAGAGGTGCCCCCTGCAAAAGCTAACTACCCTGGCATGGTTGCTGACTGGATCTATCAAGCCTGCCACCTCCAGACACGCAATCTACAAACTCTTGGGGAGATGTCTTTCTCTCTGGTTTGTAGAACAATACCCTTCCTGGGTGGAGGTGCTAACACCCCCTCCCTCCGGAATGTGCACTGGCCTGGTGGCAAGTTTCAAAGAGCTTACAACCTTTAAAACTCAACCCCCAGGCCTGCTGCTAGCAGGAATAGTCAATCCCTTTGCAAAGACCTACTTTTGGTGGGAGAAAAGGCAGGAAACTACACAAAGGGTAGGAGGAGTGGCCCCACCTGGCATGCACCATCCCTAATTTGTTGCTTGCGAGGTGGACACCCCAATTTATTTTCCTCCATCTTAGATGGAAGGAAAATAGACAATCAAGGATAGTGAAGTGGCCCTTCCCACAGAAAGTGGTCACTATAGTGGGTACAGCCACCCAAAGGTACGTGTCCAATTGGACACTACAAGGTTTTCCCAAAACACCCACTAAATGCAGTATTTGGTGGGCATTCCTAGACCAGATAATGAGATTCAAAGGACACAAAGATGACCAGCACTAAGAAGATCCAAGGCACAAGAACTGTGGACCGGCAGCACAAAGAAAAGGTGCCAAACCCTGCCTGCTACACCCAGGACCTGACAATCACTGCTGCAGAGCTGCTGGACAACTGGACTAACCTCAAGAATCCCAGAGGACCCCCAGGCTTTGCAAATCACCCAAGAACTCCCTTCAGAGTGGATGTACCCCTCTGCAACAAAGAAGAAACCAGAAACCCTGTGAGGGTCACCTCACTGACAGCAACTAACTCCCCAACCAGAAGTTGCAGCCAGACCCAACAAAACACCAACAACTGAGAGGACAAATGCTGCAAGTGTGCCAAGTTTGGTGGCACTGCACCCTCCAGTGGTTGAGCCATACCAATGCACTGGGTACTGGTCAGCTGACATCAGACATCAAGAAAACCAGCCTAGCTCAAAAAGGACCAAGAGGAATCCCCAGTCAAGGGACTTTAGGGACATCCTGGACCAGGAGCCAGAGTGCCCCGGTTGTCCTGCAATGACCCTTGAAGTGACTTACCTCCAGAGCTAAAGGGCATCTTTGCTCACAGCTACTGGCTCACCGATTCGCTCTGTATCCAGCTGGCCTGTGCCCTGCAATGAAGAACCTGCTGTGCCATAAGGGTCCCTCACCCCTTGCTACCCAGACACTCCAAGGGGGCTCCAAGGAACCTCCTCTAAACTTACCTGCACAGACCTTTTCTAACTGGACCCCCTGCAGTGGCCCTGCACCAGTTGCAGAGAATTTTCACCCTGCTCCCACCGGAACCAGGAGCCGCCTGAACTTCTCCAGCTGGCACAGTGTGCCCATTGTTGACCTCAACCAACCTGCAAAAGAAGAACTTGGTAAAGCAATTGTGTGATTGTATGTGTATTTTTAAAGGTGAGTTTCCATTGATTCCTATGGTGCGTAATTACGCACAAAAACACTATTTTATTAAACTTCAAAAATCCATATCTCAAAAAGTACTTAACCAATTGTGATAATCTGGATCTTAAAAATTATACAAAAATCAGAATTATTTTTATAAATTGGTCTCAAGTTATTCCTTCGAATGTGTAAGTTGCATGATTGATACTGTGAGTGCAACAAATGTTTTGCACTTTTCCAGGATCAGCCTATCTGCTCGACCAACCTACCTTAAAATTAGAGCATTAGGTGATCTACTTTTAACCTCTGTAAACCAACGTGTGATTGCCTGAACCCTCTGCACAGTGTGCCTAGCTTTCCACACGACATAGAGGGCCAGCCTCCTACAAAGGTGGGAAAGGCACATGAAAGTCCTTTGTTACAAGAATGGAGAAATGTGTCTGATGCCAAAGCCATCAGGCCCGGTTTCCAACTGTAGAACTGTGGAAGTTATGCCTAAGAAGATTTATCGAGAAAGGGCTTCATAGTGCCTGAAGTCACAGAAACATGGGAACATGCAATTGAAAATTCCTGTAACCTCTCATGTGATCCAAAAACAAATCTGCCTCTGTGTTTAGGTAACTGGGAAGATACTCCGTCCTGACTGATGTGTAATGAAGAAAGCAGTATTCCCAGTACTGTTTGGCCTGGTTTGCTTGAATACGAAAATGAGTAGATGATTGATCCCTCTCACTGGCCTGTGCCCCCATTTAAAAAATGTTGGTAACAGGACCCGTTACATCAAGAGGTTTGTCTTGACAGGTGAACAACGCTCTGGCAATACCTATTTTTAGGGTGCTTGTTGTAGTTTGAGAAAAAGGACAGTAGCTTTGGATCAGTGATAATGGTAATCAGAACGTTGCTTCCTCTGAGAGGTCTAGGGCATTCATATTACAGTTTGTTTCGAATGGGTTTATCCAACGGTTGTTGAATCGTATATCTTCTCTATATGAGGAGAAGCAGACCGGTAGACAGTGGAAGAAAAAGCAATGAGGGGTCAAACAAGTGTTCCCTTGAAAAATCCAGTATTTCATAATGTGAAGTATTGTCAGAAATGTAAAGATGGCTTCAAAACTTCTATTAGCTTATGTTAAGAGGGAGGAAAACAAATGGAATCAGTCAGATATCGAGTTTTAAATATGTGTCTGAAGGATATAGAACACCGTCAGAGTGGTCATCATGGGTGCAAAGGATATATTTATCAATATATTTCTGTGTTTCTGCATGTTTGCCTACCTCTAGTAAAGAGGGTTATATATCAGACTTATCACCACTGTCCATTGGAGACAAACAATCTCCATTCATGGTACTGACAACGTCATTAATACCGATAGCAGATTATTCTGCTGAAGTCGCTGGCCCCACGGAAATAGAAACTGACCCCTTTGAAAAAGATACCTTTGAAGGTTTAGTGCGAAAATGAACTGTGTAAGAATTGTATTGAGAGGAAGACTGCTACTGCCAGCAGCAAGGGTCTGAGCCATAATTGCGAAACTGACACGTATAAATTGTGTTTATTTCAATTTAAAACCTTCCCATCCATCATCTGTTCTGCCATTCGTGTTATAGGTGTAATGAACACTTGCCAGTAGATGGCAGCAAATGAGAAGAAATAGTGTAGGACACTCTTATAGTGGGAGAACAAAACCTGTAAAAAATATTATTTAACAATCTTTGCTAATCACTAGACTCCGAGGCCCCAAACCTTGGAAACAAGTAAGAAGAGAAGAAGCTGCTCATTCAAACATTTAAATTATTACAACTCTCAATTATAGTCATTGTCTGGAGTCAATGATAAGAGTTTAGTTTCTAGTTTTAAAAGCTTCATTAATAATTTAGCTCTCCAGTCCCTTTATTTATCAAAGACAATGCAAATTACAGAATATAGCATAAAGTTTGTCCCATAAAGATCTGGTGCCTAATCTAATTCTGGTTTAGAAAACTGCACTTAGCTGAAAACCCATAAAGAGTTCTCAATTCACCTACGAAAATATCAGGAATAGTAGAGTATCTCATATAGCAATTATAGAAGTTTGGAAAAAATAGAAATCTCAAAGTATCCGGGTCAGAACTTATCAAGGAGTTCTTGCCTATAATAGCAGGAAAGGAACAAGGGCCAGATGTAGCAAACAAAAAATGTGCAACTCGCATTTTGCGAGTTGATGCGACTCGCATTTTGGAATGCAGGCAAAAAAAACGTGCCGAAATAGCGACTCGCACCCGGACTCGCAACGCAGTGTGCGAGTCCGCCGATTGCGAGGTCGCTTTTTGCGAGTGTGCAAAAAACGAACTCGCAATTAGCGAGTAGATGTCGCAAATTGCGATTAACTTGTAAATTGATTACAGGTGCAGCAGAACACTCCAGAAACCACTCCAGAACACTCTGGAAACACTTCCTGGCACATGATGATGACATCACAGCCAGGAAGTTTACTAATACACCTGGGAGGAGGGAGGACCACACCCTTTTATAACTGCCGAACTACACACAGGTCAAACAGCAGCTGCCATGGAGGGAACACCAAGGAAGAGAAAGATGAAATTCTCTGAGAGGGAGCTGGAGGTGCTGACAGACGAATGCTGTCAGCACTATGATGACTTGTTTGGTAAATCAGCCCTCAATGTTCCTGAAGCCACCAAGAAACAGCTGTGGCAGGACATACAGGACAAGATAAATTCCCTGGGGGTGAGCCATAGGACCATCGACGACATAAAGAAAAGGTGGTATGACCTCCGCTCCCGGACCAAGGAGAGGGTGGCTGAAAGGCTCCGGGAGATGAGAGGCACAGGAGGGGGACCATCGTCTGTGCCACCACCCACACCCCTGGAAGAAAGGGTGGTGGAAACCTTGGAGCAGGAGGCAGTGTC